>NW_024426996.1:69996965-70155019 GCF_017311325.1 Ursus maritimus
ATAGGGGGGAGAGAGACACTTCTAGATAGATAGATAGATAGGGACTTCTTCTTTATTCATTCATCTATCAGTAGACACTTGGGTTGCTTTTGTATCTTGGTTATTATAAATAATGCTGCAAAAAAACATAGGCATGCATATATCTTTTCAAATTTGTGTTTCTGTTTTCTTGGGTAAATACCCAGTAGAGGAATTACTGGGTTATGTGCTTCTATTTTTAATTTTTTGAGGAACCTCCATAATGTTTTCCACACTGGCTACACCAGTCTGCATTCCCACCAACAACGCACGAGGGGTCCTTTTTTTCCACTTTCTAGTCAACACTTGTTATTTCTTGTCTTTTTGATTCTAGTCATTCTGACAGGTGTAAGGTGGTATCTCATTGTGGTTTTGATTTGCATTTCCCTGATGATGAGTGACATTGAGAGAGAAGAACGAAGCTGGAGGTATCACAATCCCAGATTTCAAGTTATACTACAAAGCCATAGTAATCAAAATAGTACAGTACTGGCACAAAAATGGACACATAGATCAATGGAACAGAATAGAAAGTCCAGAAATAAGCCCACACTTATATGGTCAATTAATCTTTGACCAAGGAGGCAAGAATATACAATGGGGGAAAGACAGCCTTTTCAACAACTGGTGTTAGGAAAATTGCACAGCTACATGCAAAAGAATGAAACTGGACCACTTTGTTACACCATCCGCAAAAGTAAACTCAAAATGGATTAAAGACCTGAATGTGAGACCTGAAACTGTAAAACTCCTAAAAGAAAACTTAGGCAGTAATTTCTTTGACACCAGCCACAAAAAACATCTTTCTAGATGTTTCCTTGGGAAAGGGAAACAAAAGCAAAAATAAACTATTGGGACTACACCAAAATAAAAAGTTATCACATACCAAAAGAAACCATCAACAAAATGAAAAGGCAACCTACTGAATGGGAGGAGATATTTGCAAATCCAATAAGCAGTTAATATCCAAAATATATAAAGAACTCGTATAACTCAATACCAAAGAAAACAATCCAATGAAAAAATGGGCAGAGGACCTGAATAGACATTTTTCCAAAGAAGACATACAGATGGCCAACAAACACATGAGAAGATGCTTGAAGAATCATTAATTTAAGCAAAGAAGGGGGTCCTTAACAGAGGCATTGAAAACCCATGTGCTGGGGCGCCTGGGTGGCTCAGTCAGTTAAGCATCTGCCTTCAGCTTAGGTCATGATCCCAGGTTCCTGGGATCGAGTCCCACATAGGGGTCCCTGCTTGATGGGGGAGTCTGCATCTCCCTCTCCCTTTGCTGCTCCCCCTGCTTGTGCTCGCTCTCCCTGTCTGTCAAATAAATAAATAAATAAATAAATAAATAAAATCTTAAAAAAAAAAAAAACATGTGCCTTAGATACCTAAATTCCTTTTTGATGATCATCATTACAAGAGAATATCGGTTAACTTTTTCCTTTCCTTTCCTTTCCTTTCCTTTCCTTTCCTTTCCTTTCCTTTCCTTTCCTTTCCTTTCCTTTCCTTTCCAAGGATTTTAAAAATTTATTTTAGAGAGAGAGAGAGTGCACAAGCAGGGGGAGGGAGGGAGAGGGAGAGAGAGAACCTCAAGCAGACTCCATGCTGAGTGCAGAGCGCTATGTGGGACTTGATCCCAGGACCCTGAGATCATGCCCTGAGCCAAAATCAAGAGTCAGCCACTTAACCTACCGAGCCACCTGGGCACCTCTTTCCTCTCATTTTAGAATGAGAAAATGGTAGAATCGGAGTTTAGAAGACGTTGAACTACCTCTATTCCCCACAGAAGGCTTAAAACAAAAGCCACCAAAGCTGACTGGCCATGTTGAGATTGCTCCTCAGGTGTGTTAGCCGGAGTTCTTACCTTGAAATTGGATATTGCACTATTCGTACTTGCAAGAAACAATGGTGTTGGTTCTTATACTTGTGATTCCATCTCCTTCTTTCTGTCCCGTGGTTAACAAGTCTCATCTGCTTAATGGATAGCATCATAGAAATGCCTGTAATAGCACACGCAGTTCTTATTTACAGAATGACCTGTTTCCCTTCAGGGCACAGAACTTTACAGTCACTGCAAATAATTTCTTTTTTTTTTTTTTTTAAAGATTTTATTTATTTATGTGACAGAGAGACAGCCAGCGAGAGAGGGAACACAGCAGGGGGAGTGGGAGAGGAAGAAGCAGGCTCATAGCGGAAGAGCCTGATGTGGGACTCGATCCCGGATCGCCAGGATCACGCCCTGAGCCGAAGGCAGACGCTTTTAACGACTGCGCTACCCAGGCGCCCCTGCAAATAATTTCTATTTGCAAAGTGGCTCTGTGCCATGTTTATTCTTGTGGTTTCAGAACCTGGTGCACCTTCATGCACATGGTGAGCCCTCATTAACTATTTGTTGAATGAATGACTGCATGAATGAATGAGTAATACCATCTCACGTAAGAGACCTAGCTAGCTAGTGTGGTCCAGCTGAAAGAGCAAAGAACACAGAGTCTTAAGGCAAGGAGACCTGGATTGGAATCACACTCCCACTACCTGGAAGCTGCTTGACGTTGGGGGGGACCTACCTAACCTCTCTTATCATGGTTCCTTCATCTCGTAAGTTTGGATGACGATGTATACCTTGCAGTTATGCAAGAAGACGGAGAAATCGTTAGGGAACATAATTTACTTGGACTACAGTAGATGATTAGTAAGTGGTGGTGGGGGGGGCATTGTTAAGAGGTGGGAGAGGAAAGCTGAGATGGCTTTTTTGAAACCCAGGTGAAACTGTCCATCTGACCAAGTTTATCACTTTCTGGTCAGTTATGGAGAGGTTTTAAACTATATTTAAAACATCTCTAGAATCCCATTATTTTAAACTTTGAGAAGTGTACACCAGTATGAACTTAAGTTACTAGAGCATAAGCTTGTCTCTCTCCCTCATAAGTCTCTCATGTTTTAAATCTCACGTTGAGGGCTCTAATGAAATCATGCTGGTAGGATTTACATTTCTGTTCGCCCTCTTTCCCCTGAGCCTGAAGGCTGTCTGTTGGTTTAGGAAGACCAATTCCAGCTCCCAGGATGATCATAGCAGGTGTAAAAACCACAGACTTCTAAATATGTATCGTTATTTGATTGGAAAATCTTGGCGGTACCTGGTATGGCATTGTTTATATCACATATCCTTGTGATAAACTCCTTCACGAGTTAATGAGTTCTCTCTGTCTGCCCCCACCTCTTCTGTTTATTCCCTATGCTTACCTTTCATCCCCTGACTTATTCATTTCATAATTGGGGCCTGTGTCTCCCATTTTGCACATCTCTCCATCCCCCTCCCCTCTGGCAACACACCCGTTTGTTCTCTGTATTTATGGGTCTGTTTCTGCTTTTTTGCTGTTGTTTATTCATTTTTTTTTTCTCTTTTTTACGTTCCACATATGAGTGAAAACATATGGTATTTGTTTTTCTCTGTCTGACTTATTTTACTTAGCATATTAACCCTCCAGGTCCATCCATGTTGTTGCTTGTGGCAAGATCTCATTCTTTTTTATGGCTGAGTCATATTCATCTTTCTATTTATATATATATAAATATATCTCACATCTTTATCCACCTAGCAGTGACACTTAGTTTCCTTCCATATCAATTATAAATAATGCTACAGTAAACATAGGGGTGCATATATCTTTTCAAATTAGTGTTTTTGTTTACTTTGGGTGAACACCCAGTAGTGGAATTACTGAATCATAGGGTATTTTCTATTTGTATTTTTTTGAGGGACCTCCACACTGTTTTCCATAGTGGCTGTACCAGTTTACATTCCCACCAACAGTGCACGAGGGTTCCTTTTTCTCCACATCCTCGCCAGCACTTGTTTCTTGTCTTTTTGATTCTAGCCATTTTTACAGGTGTAAGGTGATGTCTTATTGATTTTGATTTGCATTTCTCTGATGATTAGTGATGTTGAGCATCTTTTCATGTGTCTCCTGCCCATCTGTATGTCTTCTTTGGAACAATGTCTATTCACGTCCTCTGCCCATTTCTTAATTGGATCTTTTTTTCCTTTTCTTTCGTGCTGAGTTGTATAAGTTCTTTGTATATTTTGGATATTAATTCCTTATCAGATATGTCATTTGCAAATATCTTCTCCCATTCAGTAGGGTGTCTTTTTGTTTTGTTGGTAGTTCCTCTCACTATGCTGAAGCTTTTTATTTTGTTGTAGTCCCGATAGTTTATTTTTGCTTTTGTTTCCCTTGCTTTCTTTTTAAAGAACACGTGGCCAATGGAGAGTGGCCCAACCATTTCTGTATATCTGATTGGCTAGCTGAGTTGACTAGGTACACAGAGGGTTTTCACCCAATTTAGGTTGACCCTTTCTGCAGCCTCCTTCTGAAGCTGCTTTCTATT
Organism: Ursus maritimus; assembly: GCF_017311325.1. NCBI lineage: Eukaryota > Metazoa > Chordata > Mammalia > Carnivora > Ursidae > Ursus > Ursus maritimus. The sequence goes on from NW_024426996.1 coordinate 70,001,376, forward strand.
GCAATGTTCTCATTAGAGATGATCTTAAGGAAGGTAGAGCTCTGCAAATAGATTTTCCCATTTACAGCTTCAAGGCCTAACTATTCTTAGAACTTTCTAGCCAGATATAGCCACCTCCATTAGGTTGTATAGTATACAGTGGGTGATTTAGAGAGATGAAACAACAGAAAATATTAGCTCTCCAAATGCATCATAACTGACTTGCAATCTACAAGGATTGCATGACTGCAAGAATCTCCTCATTTCCAGAGCTAGGTGCTATACTATTTAATCCTCACACTGGCCCTCAGTGGATGAGTTTTTTCCTTCCTTATTATAGTGAGAAAACAGAGGCAGATTTAATAATGTAACAAGAGTCAGAAATCTTGTAAGTAGGAGAGTCAGGATTTGAACTCAGGTCTATCAGGCTTGTATCTGTTATGCCTAAGGTCTGGAAATACCACAAAGACTCCTCAGTAGCGCTTCTCTTTGGGGAGCTCACAGCTGTTACATACACAACTATCATGGATGGCCAGTGTGGCATCATAAGGAAGTTTATGTAAAAGAATGGAGGGATCCAAAGGGGAGGGTTCATAGAGGAAGTAGTTTGTGAACCAGACATGAAGGAATCAGTTGGAATTTCCCCCTTTAGTTTGCCCTCTGGGTACGAGGCAAACCTCGTCACGGGTAGGCACTGGCAGAAAACTGGAGAGAGAAGGGCAGAAGCTAGCATATCTCCCGCCCTCTGTTTTGGGTGTTGTTTCCAGCAGAAGCTGCATCTCCTCTGATCCAGCTCTCATGGGAGCCCTTCTCTCATGTCCCAGCTCTTGTTGGGTTCCAGCTCCTACCAACTGGCTTTGGATCCTAGGCTCCTGTCTTCCTTCTGGCTCCAAGGTTCAGAGCAACTTCCTATGGTGGGTAATTCTACGTTGCTCAGTATCCCCTATTTGTGGTCTCAGCTCCTTCACCGTGTGTGAAAACAGTTCCCTGCATTATATTCCCTCTGCTTCAAATACATAAGGTGGTTTTTGTTTCTTTGACTGCACCCTGCCTGATGCAGAGTCCCACACTATAAAACTGGCATATCGTTTCATATTTTTATTTATTTTTTTATCTTTTTAATTTTTTTATAATTATGTTTTATTATGTTATGTTAGTCACCATACAGTATATCCTTAGTTTTTGATGTAGTTTCATATTTTTAAAAAGTGTATTGTAAAGAATGTATCAGGATGGGGACACGTGACTTAGGAGAGAGCAAGGACTGCTGGGGACAAGAATAGCTTGGAAGGCAGAGGTTCTGAATTTAGGCTATGGATCCTGTTTGTTCTTGACATTGAGCCTGCAGATTTGTTGTGGAGAACTTTACATTGCGTGAATACCTGATTGAAATTCAACCCATTCTCTGTTTTCAACAAAGCCGAATTGAAACAGCCCCAAACTAGGTCTCCTGGACGAGTCACTCAAGATACTGGGAGAAGCAAAACTACGTTATAACGTTTTAAGAAAATTATTATCAGATCTCATATTATAATCTAATGCGGGAGCAGTAATTATACAGCAAAATGCCATTCTGTGCTTTTTTAAGAAAATGGAATAAAAGGGAAAGCAAGAACCTATAATTTCGTGTCTGTCCAGTGGGTGGGCAGTGGCAGCAGCTGCTGTGGCCTCTGTCAGTCTCTGGCATTTAAGCAGCTTTAAACACTTAAGTGTCCCTTAAGTACAAGTGGGGCCCCTTTAGCTGCACAGTGTTACGGCACCTGCCCATCCTCCCTGCAAATGATAAAGAGGTCTCTTTCCACCCTTGCTCAGAAGGGACTAGAATTTACTTGATTTCCTCTTTTGGACCTAAAGAGGAGGTTTCTGCCTTCCTCGTAACTTCTTCAGGAGCTATTGAGATGTCATCCTTATGTTGCTTTCCTCTCCTTGTCTATCTTTCCTTCTCTTCCCCAAAGAAGTATCCACTTACCCAATTAATCCAGATCCCAGCCCACGGAGTCGAGAGTGGCTGGCTGGCCTGTGCAGTTTGGAATAGGCTCCATGGTGGACTTGGAATCATACCCCATCACACAAGCTAGTGTGATGTGCATGCTTGCTTTTCTTTGCCAGAGGAAATGTGTCTGAACCTGTCAGGTGCTCTGTCCCAGGCCATGCACATCACCTTGTCAATATCTGCATGGATTCTTTTTTTTTTTTAAGATTTTATTTATTTATTTGACAGAGAGAGAGAGCCAGCGAGAGAGGGAACACAAGTAGGGGGAGTGGGAGAGGAAGAAGCAGGCTCCCAGCAGAGCAGGGAGCCTGATGCGGGGCTCGATTCCAGGACCCTGGGATCATGACCTGAGCCGAAGGCAGACGCTTAATGACTGAGCCACCCAGGTGCCCCTGCATGGATTCTTTTAACTTAGAACTTTGTAGACATGTAAAAGATTAGTAGAGAAAGACTGTACCTATATCTCTGCAGTGTGTGTGTGCGTGCAGCATACAGAGAAGCCACAATGTATTAATAATATATTATAATTATATACAGTAAGATTCCACAAATGTGGTGTGTGCGTTAACTACCAATGCCTTCGTACAAATTGCTATGGTATCTCTCTGGCCCAGTATGCACCACCTTTGGCAGCTAGCTCTCTGTCCTCTGTGGGTTGCATTCTGCCTCCTATCCCAGCTCCTATCCCACAGCAAGTCCTGCGCACTGGAGTCACACATATCACCAGGGAGCATCTGGGCTGATGCGTGAATTGCACATAGTTACCAGGTTTCATTTGTACAATTGTTTCATGCATGGAGAGATTCAAGGTTAAAGAGCACAGATTTTAGTAGGAGGCAAAGCTGGGCTTGACTTCTAGCTCTGCTACCAACCAAATTGTGGGCTCTGGAAATGCAAACTCTTAAGCAAAGATTCCTCAGTTATTAACAATCAATCAACCAATCAGAATAATAGTACCTCTTCCAAGGGCTATACAGGTGAAATGGAATCATATATGCAAAATGCTTATATGCAAAATGCTTAACAAAACTCAGCCTGACTGGTCCATGGTAAATTCTAAATGGGAGCTGTGCTAGGAATATTCAGTAATATCAAGGAGTGTGCTAATCCTCCCACCAGTTAGGCAAGTCCCTGCTGCTCCATGATTCCTCCCGAGTGTGCTGCAGAGCCGCCAGAGACTCAGACAGCTGCTCAGGGTCTGGGACCTGCCTCCTCTGTCTGCGTGGGTGGGAGACTGCAGGAGCACCTGCCGGATCCTGGGATCCGGGATCTCCGAAATAATACACACTTGCTTCAAAAGATGTTTATTTCATGGTCATTTCCTTCATCTGCTTACCAAGTTCCTGCATCCGTCTGCTATTGAACGTCTCTAGTGAAGCTGGGTAGAGGCCACTCATGTATGCAGAGTGGTTGCCAAAGCACTAAGGGCTTCAGGGTCCAGCAGACTTGCGTTCAAATCCCCATCAGGTACTTCCACATTTTGTGACTTAGAATAATTCACTTAAGTTTTTATGGCTTTTTAAAAAAATCTGACTCATAAAGTGGTTCCAAAGCTAAAATTTAAGATAAAAAATCGAGCCGGGTGCATGACACTTAATAGGTGCTGAACAAGTGTGAAACTATTTCCCAGCATTTATGTAGGTAATGTGTGTCAAATTGAACAAGGACTCCTTCTCAACCAGTCACTCCCCACATTTTTGTTTATGACGAAAAAGATTAATCCCAGTTCCAAAACATGCTAACTTCTCCATCCTGAAAACTCATGAGACAGTTGCTAAAATCACATATTCTCACATTTTAACTTTCTTCCTGGAGTCCTTTTTGAGGCAGGTCTAGCATAGCACCCTGCGCAGAGGAAACACTAGAGGGGAAGTGACTCCTTGAACGAACATTAGTTGGTATGAGTAGATACATCTCCCAGTATGGTCTGGTATTGTTTGGTTTCTGACAAAATCCAAACTTAGTTTGTGTACTTCTTAAATCATCCTCTTATTGTTATCTCCAGGATTGAGAATAAGATACTTAACATGAAGTACTTGACATCACAAAGATGATCTCAAGTTAATGCTTCTTTTTCTTTATGTTTATAGAGGAAAGTTATATGATCTAAATGTATATAAAAATGAGAAAACCTACCCTCTCACCCCATATTCTGCTGGTGAAAAAAAAATGATAATTTGTGCTCACGGTTTCTGGAAGCATTTGGGATACAGATGAAGGAGGATGAAAGGCAGAAGCAAAGGGAGAAAAGTATGAGGCCAAAGAAAACAGGTCAGGTGTTGAACGGGTGAATGCTGGATGAATAAGCACAAGAATGTGACTTGGAGCAAGAGCAACGACGTATATTAAAAACAAAAACAAGAAAATCAGAACAACAGTCATTTTTATCCAGGGACGGTGCAGTACTGGCAACGTGAATATAGGCCAATCTTCACTGATTCATTCATTCAAAAACACATGGAGTTCACTCGCAACGTGCAAGGCTCTCTTCCAATGTCAAGAACAATCTGGTACTACTCCTGACCTGGATTCTGATTGTCCCCCTACCTTATCCATCTTCTGAGAGTCCTGTGGTTTGGCAGGGGACAGTCTCTGATTTGTAGGTTCATGGGGAAGTTTGGTTTCAGATTCTGTGCCTCAGCTTGTCACTACTTCTGCCCAGAGTCTCATCTTCTCTTGACATTTATGCCCAAAAGCAAGAGCACAGTCTGTGGAATCAAACAGTCTTCTTGCATGTTTTGTCTTTGGGCAAGTTGTGTAAGCCTGTGGAGCCTCAGCTTATCAGTGAAAATGGGAAGGGCAAGGTTGTAAAGGGACAGTGAGAAGAAATGTCCTAGGATGTCAGTGTGGTGACTGGCACAAATGGAGGCAACAAATTTATCTTAATCGTGCATTCTGCAGCCTTCTCTTAGGATGCGGGTGTTTGGCTCAGTCTGTGAAAAAGGAACAGTCCTAAGGAAGGGAAAAGTTGAGCCATAGTTCTATAAGCATCTACTGAAAGACTTGGGGGACTCCCCATTCATGGCCACTGCCTGCTTGGAGCTTCCTTCCCTGTGGAAACTGAATTCTGGAGACCCTGTGACTAGCCTTCATATGCCACATTCATATATTTTTTTAACTTACTTTTACTTGGTTTTTGATGATCCCTTGCTAGAGGATGTGCCCAGATTTTAAGGGGGTAGGGGCAGCTTTGACTGTGTTATCGGGGTAGTTGGAATGAAGGTTTTTTTAGATTAGTCATGGAAACCACATCTAGATTGGACTCACACTGGAACATCCAATCTGCTTCTGGCCTCCTGCTGCTTACTCTCACATACATTATTCCATTTAATCCTGTTGGGTGGGGAGTACAGGATCCATTGAGCAGTCAAGGAAATGGAGGCTTAGAGGATTTAAGTAGCTTGCCCGTGGTGACATGTGTAGCAAGCTGTAGAGCTGTGAGTCCAAATCTGAAGTCTTCCCAGCACAGTTAGCTTTCCAGTCTAAAAAGAACTTGAGAGATGTAAGGGTATTTGAGGTAATCTCACCTAACTCCCTGATTTTAGGGAAGCAGAAACAAAGACCTATTGAAGTTAAATGAGGCAAGCAACACCACATCCTCCATCCTGACAGAACCAGAATTAGAACGTGGTCTCCTGGGCCTCAAACTCTGTTCATTAGGAGCTGGTACATACCGTTCATCTCCATCACCTGTTGATAATGGAAATGTTATTTATTTTATAAAGGAAGTTCCAAACAAACCTGGAAGGTCCACTTCTGAAACGGAAGAGGAAAACTGAGGTCTTCAGTTTTGTCAGGCATACTTTGTCAGGCATACTTGAAATTATGTTAGCTCTGGGGATGGGGAAAACATAGTATTAGTATTAAGGCAGGAAGTAGGCCTATGTGACAGGCCGAGGAAGTTTTCCACCATCTTGTCTCATGTGAGGACCAGTGAATTATAACCTATGGGTCAGATCCAGTTGGTCACCTGTTTTTATAAATAAAGTTTTATTGGAACATAACCATGCCCATTTGTTTACATATCAGCTATGGCTGCTTTCTGCTTTCCTTCTACAAAGGCAATGTTGAGTAGTTGGAACAGAGACTGCATAGTCCATAAAATTTAAAAAATTTACTGCTTGCTCTTTACAGAAAGTTTCCCCACCCATGCTGTAGTTGATACTTGTTTGCTTAAAGGTCTAAATTTATATTTTTAATAAGCTGTTTTCACTGGTACATGATCATGTGTGGTGGAGATGTTATCAAATCTCAAATCCAAATCCAAAGGTCCAAATGTTTCTACTTGGCACAAACCTGCACTTTTAAGTCTATGCTTTTCTTTGTCTTAGAGAGCAAATTTAAAACAAGGCTCAGCTATCCAGATAATAACATAACACTTTTTCAAAGTATTTTTCCCCCACGAAACAAGAAATATAACTCTGTCAGCAGCTCAATAAGCCAAAATATGATGAATGAGCAATCAAGGAATATATACATATTTTGTAGAATATTCTTGATGAATTGAATTCTACCTGAATCCAGCCATTCTTCATGTGTTCATTCTTATTACAGTTGGGCTGAGGTAGCTGCTGTCACGTTTCTTCTTACAGTCATCTGGCATGTATTTCTGCTTACATTCATTAAAAACAAAAAGACACACAGAGCAAAACACACACTAGATTTCAGCTGAGTATAGCCTGATTTTAGTCGTGAATGGTGCTGTTTTACTTGGCACCCTTGTGTCACCTAATTAAAACCAGATAAAGCAGAAATTGGTTGCTAATGTGGAAGTTGCTGTAGAAAATAGGAAGTTCATATCTGTGAGGAGCACATCATGTTAACTGGGGAAAATATGGCTCTTGTTCTCCAAAGACTGACTGCCATTTTCCATAGAAGGAAGTCAGTACTGCTAAGTGGATGCCCAGCCAGGAACCAGAATTCCATACCCCCTTTCTTGACCTTTTACATCAAGGCAAGGTCTTATGACTGATTACTGCCCATTGAATGTGACAGAAATGATGTGTGTTGCTTTTTAGTTGAGTAGTTATGAAGGAGTGCATTCTTCACTCTGTGTTTCCATACTGGATGGAATTGAAGGATTAGAAACCTTTAAGGGGAGGGGGCCACAAGACAGAAGGAATTGGGGTCCTCAAGTCATTGCTGAACCTACCCATCAGAGAGTCAGCGAGCCAGAAACAAATTTCTGTTGTGCTAAACTACTGAGATTTGGGGGTTTTATCTGCCACAGCAGCTAACATTAATTAATACTCTAATCCATAATTTTGTTTTTTTCTATCATGGCACCCCCTTAGTGTGAACGATGTCCAATGACAGTGGTACTCACCACAGAAGCTAACCCCCTTCTGGACAGACACTTCCCCACCTTTCTGATCAGTTCTACTCCTATGTCCTTGGTTAATTGGCTCTAAGGAAGGACACAATTTTAGAGCTGGAAGGAACTTTGGAAATCACAGTCCAACCAATTTCTTTATAGATAGTTAACTGAAGTTTACAAATGACATCTAACGATACGATCAAGGTCCCATTGCTAATCTGTAGCAACACCGGCTCTGGGTCTCAGGCGTCCTAATTCTCCCAAAATTAAATTTAGTTTGGGTTCTTTTTTAAAAAAATATTACCATGGTACCATTTTAGGTCTATGTTAGTTTATACTTGAAATTATGTTAGCTATGGGGATGGGGAAAACATAATATTAGTATTAAGGCAGGAAGTAGGCCTATGTGACATCTTCCAGCTGTACAGTTATCTCCAAGTGGGATTTTCCAAAACAGAAATATATTTGAAGATAAATGTATTTGTTCATTTTGTAATGGATTATATAGAGTGCCACATTATTATCTTCTAGACCCCATATGCATTTACTTACGTTTACTTCTCATTTATCTCTGGGATAAAATGCACCTAGTTTGGGTGAGTTGTCAGGTAGAAAAACTGCTTAATATTATTTATCAGACAGATTTGTAAATAAGAAGGGACATCCACTAAGTGACATGTCCTAGAATCAGAGACTCTGCTTTTGGTAGCCCAATCATGTACTTCAAAATAAAACGGAGATGAGTTATAGTTTCCTGGAAGTATTGGGAGCTCAGAATAGAAATCCCAATAACTAGAACCCCATTCCCCATCTTGGTTCTGAACATGTAGAAAAATAAAACCAAGCATTAAGAATTCGGTTGAAATATCACGTTTACTATTGAGAAGCCAGATTGGAGGACTTGGGATGAGGGTTCCTCGTTCTGAATCCCAGAGCTGAGTGCGGGCAAAGCTGTTCTTCAGTAAACCTCCCCTTATGGAGCTGAGTTGGCCTCTGGAAGAAGAGCTGACTTCTTGAAGGAGGAAGGGGGGGGGGTGCAGCTGAGCATGCCAAGGGTCTTAAATTAATTGATCTGGTGTCACAGGAAAGAAATGTTAGGAGCAGAGAAGCAGTGCTCCTATGATGGGTAGTCCAGAGGGGCAAGAATGAACATTCCCTGGGTATCTACCAATACCTTCATTATTCTAAGTGCTTTACAAAATAGCATTGGTTGTCCTCCTCGCCATCCTGTGACGAGGTTCAGTGGTCAGCGGGCAAATGAAGGGGGAGCCTGCTGGCAGAGCCCAGTCTTTTCCTTCTTCTTTTGTTGGGCAGTATGGTACTTATTTCTCCAGCTCTTCCTCTCCTCCACAGAAAGATGAAATAACCTGCTTTTCAGGCTTGCAGAACCTAAACTGGGATCTTTTCCTATAATCTGATTACTTTTTGACTTGTTTCTCAGGCTTTGCTTCTTTTCTGGCAGATTAAAAACATAACAATGCAGGAACACACTTTTTCTTATTTAAGACTCAGATCCTGTCAACTATCTTACACAATTGTCTTCTCTCCGTCTATGTAAAATAAACATGTTGATGAGCAATGTTCAAAATGACATTAAAACTTTTTTTAAAAAGGTACATACTTGCCTGCAAAATCACTCAGTTCTACATATTACTGTAAATCTTCATTTATAAATAGGCTCCCATCTCCTATGTCTCTGGATGGTTAAACTTAATGCCACTGAAAGTAGAAAAGATTTCCCCAGCTCGCAAGTTTGCAGAACCGGGATGCATACATTTTATTAAAATGAGAAATAGAGTATGTTTCAATAATTCACACTATCACAGTGACGTTCTTACATTCATTTTTATTGCTGTTTAACAAATTACAACAATCTTAATGGTATAACACTCATTTATAATCTAGGTTTTCTAAGTCAAATGTCCAAATGGGCTCAAGTTACATTCATACAAGGCCCAAGTCAAGGTATTGGGCTCCAAACTCATTCATGCTATTCGAAGACTTCAGTTTCTCTGGTTGTAGGACTAAGGTGGCCATTTTCTTGCTTGCTGTTGGCCAAGGATAGCGCTCAGCTTCCGGATGGTCTTCCGTCCCCTCCATGTCATCCTCTCCTTCATCTCAAGTCCCTCTCCCAGTTTGAATCTTTCTGACTTCCTATTCTATGACCAGCCAGAGAAAATTCTCTGCTTTTAAAGAGCTCATGTGATTGGATTAAACCCCTTGGATAATCACATCTTAGGACCGTTGATTTGGGACTTCAGTGACAGTCTCCAAAATCCCTTTGCAGGGGCACTGAGATTGGTGTTGTATTGAATACCCAGGGGCCAGGAGCCTGCAGTGCCATTCTAGAATTCTGCCTACCACCATTCTGTTTCCCTGTGACTTTTCATCTGAATGGTAAATTCCCAAGTTTCCGATTATGTCAATTGGGTGTGGATGTTTCTGTCTTTTGTTGGTTGGATAAGCTCTGGGGCTTGTGGATTCTAAATAGTAAGCTAGGAGGGTGCAGATATGTTGGATTGTATGAAGGTTCTTTGTTTTTCTTTTGTTTTCATTTGCATTTGTCCTCCCCCCATTCCATACCCTCTGCCACTTACTGAAAAAGTAGAAGAAGGTTAGTGTGCAGCAATGGGTAGGAGCATGGCTTTGGGGCAGGATAGGGCAGAATTCAAACCCCTGCTTCTATACTTACTACCTCTGTGGCCTCAGGCATGCTACTTAGCCTTCTTGAGCCTCCATTTCCTAACCCTAAACTAGAGACAATGTCTTCCTGGGTGATCTTCCCAAGCAGTAAATGGGGTAAGTCTTGACTGCAGTTCCCTGTGTATTGTAAGGATCCTGTAAAGCGTGATTATTTTAATTGCTCACATAGTAAGTTTTAAGAAGACAAGTACTGGTACCCATTCCTGGAGGTGGTCTTTAAATGCAATTGGTAAAAGAAAGATAAGACAGGAGCAGATGGCATTTCTCAGCTTCCCTGTCAGAGTCTAGAGGAAGGTGAAAGTTGAAATTAGCTTTGACGGAGGAGAAGGAACAAGAAAGAGAGAAGTGTTCCAAGCAGAGAACGGATGATCTGTGTCCTCTCTCCATGCACAGGTCTCCATTCTGGTCAGGCTGGCTGGCAGGCGTCCTGCGAAAGGTCCTTTGGCTCCCCTCCTCTGACCCTTAATTCACATCAGCTCCTCCTTCTAAAACAGTCTCTGCCCCTCCTTTACTCATCTCCTCCTCACTTTCTCTCAGTGACCCATCATCACTGGCTGTAGAACATAAAGGTTAGGAGCACATGGATATGCACATCCTGTCCTGCCCCTTACTGGTCATGTGACTGCAAACGGGTCACGGGACTTCTGTTTGCCACATGTTCCTCATCTTTGAAAGGGACGTGAAAAACAATAGCATCTACCTTGTAGCATTGCTGTGAGGATGAAAGGCATTCAGAAGGTGGAAGACTAGTAGTGCCTGGCCCACAGTGAATGCTTGGCAGACATTAGCGCTGATCATTATTATTGTGATTGGTATTACTGCCGTCAACCCTCGAGAAGTTCCCCTTCCTTCCTCTTCCTCCTGTTCTTTTCTTCCCTCCTTCCGTCCTTCCCTCCTTTCTTTCTTCCCTCACTCTTGGTTATTCCTTTTCTTTACTACTCGATTTCATAACATCAGTAATTATAGAAGCACCGTTCATCCATGGTCACTCCACTAAAATTCGTTCATTTTTCGCATTGCCTTTCAGTTCTCGATCATGTGAACATAAAGGATGAAAACTTAAGCTTAAAACCATCACCTTAAGGGCGCCTGGGTGGCTCAGTCCTTAAGCGTCTGCCTTCGGCTCAGGGCGTGGTCCTGGAATCCTGGGATCGAGCCCCACATCAGGCTCCTCCACTGGGAGCCTGCTTCTTCCTCTCCCACTCCCCCTGCTTGTGCTCCCTCCCTCTCTTGCTGGCTGTCTCTCTCTCTGTCAAATAAATAAATAAAATCTTTAAAAAAATAAAAAATAAAAAAAAATAAAACCATCACCTTAGTACCATTTACATTATTACAAGGCATTGAGAAGATGCACTTTTATATTTAAGATCTTGTCAACTTTCTTAATTTGTGTATATATATATTTATACATGTTTTTTTATATATATGTGTGTGTGTGTGTGTGTGTGTGTATACGTTTTGCCTCCACAACCCGCCAATAAGAACAAAGACTGTGCTTTATATTCTTGTGTTTCCTACTGCTGAGATTTGGGAAGGCCTAATAAATGGGACCTGTCTTCCCTACACTTGTTTAAAAATAAAAGAAAATGCAAGCAGATGGAAATAAAAAATTATCTTTATAAAGACAAAGGCTGCATTAGAAAATGGGGCTTCAGGCCCCTGAATCAAGTGGGCTTTCCTATCTGGGACCCCAGAAAAGACACACTTACTCACCGCACATGGGCGGTGCTAACAATCCCCAATCCTTCCATCTATCTCCCTTCCAGACCCTGCCCTGGAAAGCACACAGCACAGAGATGCTGAGAAAGGATTCTTTCTGCAGGTCTAGCCCAAAGAAGGGATAGGATGAGGCCAAGCTGGATTTTCTCAGTAACTTCCAGAATTTGCCAAATAGTTCATTCCACATTTTCTGAGAGAGAGTGAGGAAGGGTCTCAACAGAGGCCCAGGGCATTGCTCTAACGAAGTCCACTCCACTTAGAAACCTGAAGTGCAGGGTGAGGTGCCCCCCAGACCCCTGAAACACCACCAGTGGCCACATTATACTTTCAGACTATATGTTTGTGGCACATGTAGATTGGATACCTTGTGACCAAATGAAGATAAGAATACCCCCAAATCAATAATGTGTTCCGTCTGTTGTATGTCAATTACACTTCAGTACAGTTATTTTAAAAAAAGAATCTACCAGCAAGCCTGCACAAAATAATTGCTCAACAAATGTTAACTCTTGAGTTGACCTTTGCTGTGTTGCTATGGAGGAGATAAATGTCACAACAGTTCATCCTTAAGATGGCCCATAGAGCTACAGAACCAAGAAGTGACTCACTGGGTCTCCGGGTGCCATCATTTGGCTGGCGTGGCCATCCTGTCTGGGGGCTTCTGATCTGGGGCTGAGCTCTGAAAACACTGTTTACTTTCTCTCTCTACTGCTGGCCCTAACAAAATGGCTTATTTCTCCCACATGGAAGTTCTCAGAACCTCTCAGAATCATTTTAGGTGCTGGTGGAAATGTCTGTCTACATCTACAAGGTATCTTCCAGATCCCTCAATGTAAATTTTATAGAGATCCATATTCTAATTCAGATAGTTCCAAATATAACCACCAAACATGGTGAAATATGGCCATTTCCTAGTGTTTCTAGCATAGACTGAAAACAGAAACTTAATATTTATGTGGGTTGTATGCGATTCAAGCACATGTTCCGGTTTGGCTGGGAAGTTCCAATTTATCCCTTTTCCTGACCTCTTACTTCCTTTAGCATTTGTCAGAACAAAATCCTCCCGGTTTTGATAATAAACTATGTGAACATCTTAATTATATGGAACAAGATCGTCGGTCTAAAAACAAAACATGTTTTGGAAGTATATGGAATCAAGCAGAACCTCGGATTAGTAAGCTATCAGAACTTTCCTGAGGAGGGGTCTTGTCTAATAGGGACTAGCATAGCCCCGCTGCTGAGTTAATGCTTTGAATTTGGAGGCTGTTGATTGCAACCTCGTTCTCTCCCCAGTGAGTATCTCTCAGTTTTGGTCATTGTTCCCATCCAATTCAGCCATCCTTCTCCCCATTTATCTTTTGCAATCCTTACCCACATACGTCAGTGCTTTTCTCCATTCTGTTTTGTTGGCTGTGAATAATTTTTAATTTGTTTACCTGTTTTATGCCCGTATGCTTACTTATTTTGATTCAGTTGGGTTAGCTCAGAAGACCCTTTGCAGCTTGGGAAAGCTCAATTCTTTTGCCTGGCTTCAGGTCACCCTTGAACACCGTTCATCCTTCTGCTGTTCATCCGTTCTGTTCCTCTTCTCTCTCCCACCACATGGCTGTCTTCCTCCAGAACTTATTGTCAGGTGCCTCGCGGGTATTAGCACACACAAACGACACCACAACCCTATCAGGCAGGTACTATCCTGTCCCCACTTACAGATGAATTGAGTCTCACAGAGGTTAAGGAATTTTCTCAAACTCACTGTGAGTAAGTGAGGGACCAAGAAACAAATTTCGGCTCATCTGATTCAAATTCTGAAAGGCAGGATCTTTGCTCTGGCCCTCCTGGCACTTGGCCCCTCCCCCTCCAACTTGAGGTACGCACTCCACCCCTTACTCCTTTCTTTTCGATATTGTTACAGAGTATAGCTTAGACCATATGCTTTTTAAAAATCAAGTATTATGTCATTCTTATATCACTCTTGAAATGTTTCTAATTTCTGGCTTCCTATCGACACTATATGCTCCTCCAGGGTAGAGATGATGTCTTAGAGCTGTTTGTATCTTTGGAGCCTAGCACTGTGCCAGGTATGCCATAGGTGGTAATAAAGCTTCCTGGTTGATACAATTTCCTCTTTAAATCCCCACCCCCCAGCACCTGCTACTGTGCCTTGTATAAGGCAAGAAGGTAGGAGTACAGGCTCTAGTCCCAGCCAGGTCACCAATGTGTGCTGTGACCCCGTCCTAGAGGCTGTGGCTTTGTGTACGTCAGATCCCTCCTAGTTAGAACACCACTGGATTAGCTGTCCACCCTCTCGCAGTCATGGGGACAGAGTGAAAAGAGGTGAAATGTTCTGCAGTCCTGTCTTATCCCCTTGCGTCAACATCTCCCAGGATTTCCCATGGCTCTCGAACACTGAATTGGGAACAGACTCCAGGAGAGAGTGGACTAGCTTTAGTAACAAAGAAAAAAATGCGATTCAGTGGTAGGTGAGCCGACTTAACACACAAACACACACCCCGTTAAGCACACAGATACACACCCCGGGATGGGAAACTGAGTGTGTCCGGTATGCAGACATGATGTTACTCAGTTATAAAACACTTTTCCTCCCTCTGGCTTCTCCCAAAAGAGGCTTTCATGTGAGTATGAAATACTGTTCTTCTTACCATTATTTATAAAAGCTTAAAGAGCACTTGTCAATATGCCAAATATTCCCTCCTCATCTGACAACCATCTTTGTTTAATGAAGCGCAGACAGATATATGTATTTTATGGAATTCTAAATAATCTTATGATAAAGAAATGGGGAAGTCTATGCATGAATAAATCAAATCTGGAGTTGATTTATTTTTATGTTTCCATATATTGAATTGAATTGTTGCAATGGGAAAAGATACACAGACACCATATTGATAGATCATTAGAGCTAATAATTTTAAATGTTAAACATATGTTGCATGAACGCTTGCAAGATATTAAGATATGTATAGTGTTAAGGGTCTAAGTGACTTTGGGATCAAGGCCAATACAATAACCACCAAAATATATAATTTATTCATCTTGATTATTTTTGCAACTAATTGAACGTCTTCTTTCATTTTGCATTCACTGGGTCACATGATTATCTATGTTCCCGCCTCTCCCAGGAGACTGCAAATTCCATGATGTCTTTCGCTTCGTATCCAGTATCTTTTTAAAAGATTTATTTATTTATTTGAGAGAGAGAGAGATGGAGAGAGCACGAGAGTGGGGGGAGGAGCACTGAGGGAGGGAGAGAGAATCTCAAGCAGGCTCCCTGCTGACCGTGGAGGCTGACACGGAGCTCGATCCCAGACCCATGAGATCATGACCTGAGCCCAAATCACGAGTCTGACGCTTCATTGACTGAGCCAGCCAGGCGCCCCATGTCTAGTATTTTTTCTTATAAAAGTGCCCGGCACAGAGAATGCCTTCAATGAGCCGACTGAACGATTCTCTCTACATTAGAAATGTGCCTCGTCATCGTCTTGTGCTATTGATTTGCACTGAAGTTGAACAGAGTACTTATCATGCCGTGAAACAAAGTAAGCGCACATGTGATAAAATTACATAAAACTAAACATGTAAGCACATGGGCACGCACGTATGAGTATGTAAACATGGTGAGGTCCGAATAAGGTGGGGCTACGGTGTCAACGCCAGCCACCGTCCTCTGGTTGTCATAGTGCTGGGTGAGACCATGGGGGAACACCGAGTGAAGACTGTGAGATGTCTCTGTGTTATTTCTTACAACTGAAACTACAATGATTTCAAAACGAAAGTATAAAAAGTAAGTATATCCAAATTACAGAGGAAGTGCAGTGATCATATTTAGAAATAGAGACACAAGCGAGTAACTGGAATACCCCATTGTTGGTTGAGTTTCCATACATGTAAACATGAGAGCGAATGAGAAATTCATTTTCAGATTGGTGATTAATACATCAGATATTTTGGTGTCACAGTGCTGACTAAGAATAGAAGCCATATGCTGCTCCTTCACCATTGACGAGGAGCTCACCAAAGAAGGGAGAAGGGATGTGTGTGTGCATGTGCGTGTGTGTGTGTGTGTGTGCTGTCAATAGATGAGGTTTTCCTTTCTTCTTTATTTTTCCCTGGGAAAGTGGCACTAGCAACAAATCCTGATTCAGTACCTGCTGTGGACCAGGTACCAAGTACTTGCCGATTTCAGGTGATGTACTACATCATGCATGCGGTGGGGGTGGGGAGGGGGAGACAGACACGGCTTCAAATCCTGGTGCTCTGAGCAGTTGTCGGACTTCTCAGTTTATCCGCCAAGTGTGTGTGAGTGGCACTCGTTACCTTGCAAAAATGTGCTGCTCGGGAATGAAATGATAGCATGTAAGTTCCCCGCCCCCTCCCACCCAGTCCGGCCCAATATGTGGGTACGCAGCAAAAGGTAGGTGCTCCTGAATCACCGCTGGGAAGAGTTAGGTCCCCCCTTCTATCACCTGTTCCACGGTGACTGCTCCTACTTGGGTTTGGTAGGAGAGGGGGGAAGCGGAAGGAAACTCAAAGAGGAAGGAAGGGCAGTCTCTGTAGCGATGCATCCAGCGGCAGATGCTGGCGGAAACTGCAGCCAGCATTGGGATTCAGAAAGCAGATGCCTGTGATGGATTATTACAATTTCCTATCATGTAATTGCTTTTCTGTTTGACCAAAGGTACTTCGTTTAATCTATTTCTAATTTGTTTTAAACCGTTAATTCTGGAAGCGCATAAAATGGGACATATTCTTAGGGAAATCTTTCCAACTCCCCTTCCCCAGCGTAGCTCCAGTTCAGTTAATGTTGAGAGAGTACTTGGTAAACAGTAAAGCAATATACAAATGTGAGTCGTTACTGTTATTATTATTATTGATCTTTGCTCTAATTTCCCTAGAGACTCGCTCTGCGCTCTGGGCACAGATATCCCATGAATTTAATGGGCACTGTGAAAATGAGGAAGAAATGCAAAGAAGGGAGAGATGCTCTCATCATGACATCCATGGCTCCCCTCCTTTTGCAGGAAACCCTCTTGTCGGGGTCATCCAGGTTCCCGACCTCGGCACCACAGCATTCTGGGTGGGGTGATTGTAGGTGGCAGGGTGGGGGGGGAGGGCCGTCCTGTGCATTGAAGGGATGTTTGGCAACATCCCTGGCCTCCCCCCACTAGATGCTGATTACACCCCACCACCTGTGGCAACCAAAAGAAAGTATGGCCAAGCCTTGCTGGATGTTTCACTCATCCCAGGACTTACTTATTATAATAACAGAGAAGAGAAAGAGCACACTCAGCGGTGTGAAGAAACCCAAACCCTCTGCAGGAACCTAACGGCTCCAAAAAGCCAATGGAACAATTTCCAGAGCTCGCTAACATTTATCCTTATACAGGGGGCATGTGTGGCAAGAGCGCACGTTGGGAGAACTTTTCCCATTGGGATTTATTTCAAAAGTGATGCGCAATCCCAGCTCTGAGATCCAATGCTAGGGCTTCGGGAATAACCTGGATTTGGGAGTGCAGCTACTTCTCGTAGTCATTTATTCACTCAACAACTATTCAGTATCCACAAGTGTTTTCAACACAGTCTCTTAGCGGAATATGTGCGTGCTGATGCTCTGGGGACCTAGAAACTCTTAAAATTAAGAAGTTGGACTGGTGTTGTCAGCAGATCTCATCAAATAAAAACTTGGTATTTATAGATTTTAAGTGAAAGTAGTTCCTGTTGAGGCAGATTCGTGCTTTTTATGCTGAAAAGGAAAAGAGTGGTAATTACCTCTCCTTCAGAATCCCAATCCCCTTGGTCACAAACCAGAATCTTCGTTGATGAGTTGGGGAAGAAAGGAAAGAAGGAAGGAAGGAAGGAAGGAAGGAAGGAAGGAAGGAAGGAAGGAAGGAGGAAGGAAGGGAGGAAAGGAGGGGGAGGGAGGGAGGGAGGGAGGGAGGGGAAGGAGGGAAGCAGAAAGAGTAGGAGGGAGGCAGTAGTTCTTTTCTTCCCTTGAAGGAACATTGCCTCTCTGTCACTGTGGGGAATGAGAATTGCCGTTGTTTCTCATTTTCCTGACCCTGAGAGAGGCTGGATATTTAATTAGAGATCCTCAGGTTTGTTGACAGGCTGATGCCAGCCTCTTCTGCACTGATGCTGTCCTGCGCATAGCTTGGCTGCTTTTTGCCTGCAATATATCTATCAGCCTTTGTGCTATAGCTGCTGCATAAACAGATTTTCTGTTTTTAATAAGGAGCGGGAAAGTCTTGTAGTCCTTCCCAGTAGTATAGTTGAAAAAAGAAACTAGAACACAAGTAAACAAGGGCATGGTTCCATTTCTTTAACTCTTGCCTCTCTGGTAGTGAGCCTAGGGCTCAGACAACATTCCCAAACTTCCCGCAGGGCTCCCCCTCCCCCTCCCTGGGCTTTCTTCCCTTTGTGTTCTCCTCCTCTTCTGACTTGGCCACACGAGAATGTCTTCTTGGACACATCTTTATCCTGGGAGCCATTAATGTTAGGGGGTAGGTGTGTAGTGTCTGAACCAAACTGAATTGGCTTCTCATAGATTCCTGGTACTCATGAGCTGTGTGACCCCAGGCTAGTTGGTTAACATCTCTGGGCCTTGGTTTTCTCAGTTGTGAAAACAGGGATAATAATGGTACCTTCCTCATAGGGGACATCTCTGACTAATGAAGGAAGAAACATCTTTAAGGCACCCAGGAAGTGTTTAGTAAATGGTCCTGGTTGCTGTTGTCTCCATCAGGGGGGCTGTGTGTATGACCAGTCTTGGTCTTTCCCATGCACCTGGCCAGGGAACTGGGAGGTGGCTTTGCAAATGCCACAGGCGGCATTTTTTCCTGCTCAGACGAAGAAAATGGGGAATCATTAAAACAAGGGCAAGCCAGCTGCAGCCCACTTTCATCCTGTGCAGAAAACAACTATTATTCCTGAACCTGGCGTGTGCAATTGAATTACAGTCCCAGTCATGCCACTCTGCGGAGGAGCTCTGGAGGAGCTCTATCCGATGGTTAAAGGCATGTGGTAGCATCTTCGTGCTCTGCTGTGTGCCCTGAGCTCTTGCGTGGTTCTCAGTGGCGTGGACGCAGCCTGCCGTGGGACAGACATTGGACTCCATGATTCATCCACCAGGCCCTTCCGACTTACGAGTCTGGGATTCTGGCCTTCTGAGCTCCCAGACAGTTTGGCATGGAATGCTCATCCGTTTGCACACTGTAAGCCCAGAGTTCTAATTGTAGGGGGGGATTGGCTGAGTCCCGGGAGGGGAATGCACTTCGGCTTGGGGACAAGGGCAGGTGAGCTGAGGTTTCTGGCATTAACCGTAGCCCATCCATCGGTAGCGGGGGGCTGAGTGAAGCAGATTTTACCTGGAGAATCTCATTTCTTCCTCACAACGAACCTGGGAGCCTCTTTCAAGATGAAGGAACTCATGACGGGCTGAAAGGGAATGTATTTCTAAGTACCCCAGAATAGAGATTTGCAAGAATTTTTCTTGCAAGATACACTGACAGATGATGTTCACATGGTTGACGTACTCTCAGGGATATCTCTGTGATTTTAATAAGCCCTCCTCCAAAATTTTTAAGAGGAATTTGAGAGAATTGGGTTTAAGCTCTAAGCTCTTGTTTCTGTGTATGTGGTATTTTAAAAATAAATTTTCCAAGCATTTGAGTTATGATATCATCCGGTTAAAGATCTATTTCTGAACGCGGTATAGACAACACAGGCTGTGGGTGCCACGCGGTTCCCCACACACCAGCTGTAACTAATTCCTTCTTTCTCCTGTGGAAGTGTATCATAAATCAGGTGACAGAGGCAGGGTTACAGGTTCAAGACCATCCATGCAGAGCTCTTAGCATACACCTGCCTATGATAAACACCCAGTAAGTAACAATAGCCAGATCCACATACAGCTCTTACAGTACGCCCAGGGTTCTCTTACAGGGGGGACACCCATCGTAACTAATTTAATCTCTGCAGAAAGCTTTTTCGGAGAAGTACTATTATTATTGCCATTTTACAGGTGAGGCTGTGGTGGCCTATAGATAGTTAGGTGATTTGCCCAAAGCCATGCAAGTAGAAAACCAAAGCCGTGGAGTTGGGATTTAAACTCAGGCAGTTTAATTCATGGTCTGCAGTCTTTAACTGTTTCTATGCTCTAGGTCATGTTTTACTTTGCATTTGAATTGGCTATGGGATTTTGTTTGTTTGTTTGTTTGTTTGTTTGTTTGTTTGTTTAAATAGTCAGTTAGTCCTGAAACTCAGGACTTGGCTATTGTGATTAGGAAGTTAATTGTGGATTCTTCACAGATCGCTGTGAGGCCACAGTGCTGTGACTTCGCCCTTGAGAACTGCCCTGGATAGTGCCCAGCAAGGAGCCCAGTGGTGGGGACATAATATTTGTCGTGTGAACACACATGGCAGTCCGCCTCTAAAATAAGAGATTTGCAGAAATGGGGAAAGAAATGTCTTCCAAAAAGAAAGAAGGTGGTAGACATTTGGAAATGCTGTTCAGGGTCATTTGGCTGCTGTTAGTGGAAAACACACTATTGAATGGATTAACAGGTTTGCTTTAACTGGGGCTGCCGTTTTGCTTTGACTGGCTCCCATTGGGAAACGGTCCTTGTCCCCTCTCCGCTGAAGCACGGAATATAAGGAGTGCTAATCACTACCCCCTGGTGAAGGTTTCCAGTGCTGGGCGGCAGAGTGGGTCTTTGACTAGGTAGAATAAAGCTTCTTCATCAATGACTTTGATTAGAAAAACTTTTCTGGGGGCACCTGGGTGGCTCAGTCAGTTAGGCGTCTGCCTTTGGCTCAGGTCATGACCCCTGGGTTCTGGGATCGAGCCCTGCGCCCGGCTCCCTGCTCATCCGGGAGTCTGCTTCTGTCTCTCCCTCTGCCCCTTCCCCTGCTCATGCTCTCTCTCTCACTTGCTCTCTCTCACAAATAAATAAATAAAATCTTTAAAAAAGAAAAGAAAAGAGAAGCTTTTCTGGAAAGGGCCAGATTGTAGATATTTTAGGCTTTGTGGACCATTGGGTCTCTCTCACAACTGCTCAGCTCTAGCAATAGAGCATAAAAGTAACCATAAAAGATACTTAAATGAATGTCCATGGCTCTGTTCCAATAAAACTTTATTTATAAGAACAGGCAATGGGCCAGTCCAGTGAGATGGACCCCTGACCATAGTTTGCTGACCTCAGATTTAGGTCAAGATACAGAAGGCAGAGTTATTACACTACTAATGGCAAAAACCTAGGAGAGAGGGCTAGGTGAAATGTGGGTGAGGAAAATGAAGATCATAAAGCTCTCAATGGTCCAGGACAATGGCAACTATTAAATGTTAGAAATTATGTGAATAGCTGGATTGGAATTCTGCCTCTGTCATTAATTAGGTCTACCATTAATTAGGCCTGTCTAGCTTTGACAAATCACTCGAGTCACTTAACCTTTCTGAATCACACATATGTCTTCCGTAAAATAGAGAGTATCAACCTTCCTCTGTGGATCTGTGTGAAGATCAAATATATCACTGTATTTATCAACATTTATAAAAATATTTAATTACAGAAAGATGAATGTAGACTCCTCCATTTACCCTCAGAAGATAATCAACAGAGATAAAGACTGGAAGAACTTGATTAAATATCAGGGTCCAGATTTTCATTGACTGAAAGCATGAGATGAATCAGCCCTGGGGCCCCAAAGGTAGCTGGAGCTCTGCCTGCACGTCTGGGATGGGGAGTGGGGATGAAGGGAACTGGCGGTCCATCGGCCCAGGCAACCTGGAACTGGGAGGTGCAGTGAGGTCAGAGAAGCAGGGTAGAGGGCGAAGAACAAGAACTGGGAATTCTGGGCTAGAGTCCCAGTTCTGTCACCTCTTGGCGTGAGATCTTAGGCAAATTGCATAACCATCCTGAGCTTCATTTCCACAGCTAAGAATAACATCTTGCTTACGGAATTGCGAGGACCCTGGTAGGTGGCTGCACATTCATGCCCCCCATTCTTGGCAACAACTTCCTTCTTCTCAGTTTTCTCCTGAGCATCACCCAAGCCCAGGCTCAGCCTATGAATGATCTATGAAATTGGCCCCATTTTCCAGTAGTGACCCAAGCAAGGTCCACGAGAACTGTAACTGGGACTTCAGCTGCAGCTCTTGGGAAAGAGCAGCCCTTTTCCATCTCTGCTAGAGGAGCTAGGCTAGAGGACACCACATGGAACGTCAGCCTGTGAGGGAGGTCAGCACAAAGCAAGCAGAGGCGACATGGAACCAAGGAAGCAGAGTTGTAATGACTTTCTTTGCAGCTTATGGCACCTAGGTCCCTTGAGTTTTCAGTCACGTGAGCAAATATTGTCTTTGCTTAAGCCATTTTGATTTGTCTTTCTGTCATTGGCACTAAAGGATACGGGCTAATACGTAAAGCAATTAGTACAGTATCGGGCAGGTAGGAGGGTTTAGAAATCATGTAGTATTTATGCTTCTTAGTTGTGAAAGTACTTTGCAAAAAGATGCGGAAGGGACATTAAAAACAGTAGTGGTGCTGGTGGCACGTGAACAGGGCCGCGGGGTCCAGAAATGCCATCAGAGGACGGGAATGTGAAAGAAGGGAAGGCACTAGGCTTGGGAGAGAAGGATTGGAATGGCCTGAAGTCTGTCAGGGGGAAGAAGGATTCGCCCGGGTGGTTTGTCACTCCAGAGGCCAGAGCTCAGGCCACAGGATGAAAGGAGTTGCCTCGGGACGAGCCCCTCAGGCAGGAGGGAACAGACACTGTCTGAGGCAACTGTCACGCCCTTCCAGGGTCTGGGTCTTTCTGGTACCAGACTTTGCCCAACATTGTTTTTCAGGCCATGCTGACCATGACTCAGTCATATGCATGGTTTACGTGGGATCCAGTACACCAATGCATACATATGTTCGAAAAAAATTTTCACAAAACTATCCTTTTACTCTGTGAAATGCATCTTGATGACTTTCTATTCTCCCCTGTCATATTTGTTCTATTCCGTTTCATTTTTCAAGGTGCTGGTCTCGACTCCATAATTTGATTTCATAAACTTTAATGGATCCTGACTTAAGCTTGAAAAATAGTGTTCTATATGATACCCTGGTCTGGGATGGGAGACGGTGATGAGGAGGGGGCAGTGATGGGGAGGGTGCGGTGATGGGGAGGGGGCGATGATGGGGAGGGGGCGGCGATGGGGAGGGGGTGGTGATGGGGAGGGGGCTGGTGATGGGGAGGGGGCGGTGATGGGAAGAGGGGTGATGATGATGAAGAGAAGGATTGCTGGGATTATGGTTATTATGATTATTACTAACATTACATTGGCAACTTGCTTTGTGTCAGGGTCTGTTCTAAGCTCTTCACACATAAAGAATATTTTTAAACTTCTCTTCTGCTATCTACCATTTCTTTCTTCGTACAGCCTTGTAACAGTTTAGCATTTGTAACCGGAATTGAGAATTACCTTAACTAAATCCCTCTGTCCACCTGTCTTAGCTCAGGCTGCTGTAACAAACCAGCAGAGACCGGCTGGCTCGTAAACAACAGAACTTTCTCTCGTAGTCCTGGAGGCTGGAGGTCTGAGATCAGGGTGGTGGCAGATGTGGTGTCTGGCAAGAGCCCCTTGCCGGCTGTAGACAGCTGCCTTCTCCCCGTGTCCTTACGTGGCTGACGGGGAGCTCTGGTCTCTTCACCCCTTCTGAGGGCACGAATCTCCTTCACGAGGGCTCCACCCTCATGACTGAACCACCTCCCAAAGGCCCCACCTCCTAATACCATTACATTGGGGGTTAAGACGTCAACACAGGAATTTGGGAGGGAACACAGATAGATCACCCATAACACCTTCTGCATAGTGGTTGGTTGGTTGGTTGGTTGGTTGGTTGGTTTTTAAGGATCCAGGCTCACAAGGGGTGAGGTCTGACTATATCCTTGCAATGGTGATCAGAGAGAAGCTGGAAAATAGTAGACATGGATGCATGGCTTGGGTCTCATGGACCCCAGAGAACCATGGGTTGCAAGAAGGTGCTCGGAGGCAGGTCTGGGAGCAGTGAAGACAGAGCTGGGCTGAGATCTTAGGCTCAGGGCCAGCTCTCATGACCATCACGGTGCAACATGAATGGGTCAGCCTTCTGAATCTCAGTGCATCCTTTCTTACAAATTGAGTGGGTTGGCCAAGGCCATCTGCTCAGACCCATCCCAGCCGTGAGGCTTCCAGCAGAGCCAGTCTCTTCCCGCGTCCCAGAACCAGGACCCGAGTTTTCTGTGCCTTTCCATCCCGGCACACGATGACTCTCCACGGGCTACATGATCTCATGAATACTTTAATGAGTCGAATCTTCTCTACCCTGACCATGTTCCTCTTCTGTGGATGTCTCATGTGAATCTGGCCCTGAAATGACTTTTATTACCATGTTTTTGTGTTGTTTTTGCAATTTTCCCAGTGTTGTGAAACCGCCCTCGGATGCAGATGCCTTGTTATTCAATAACATTTTTGAGCACCTACTCCGTGCTAGGTGACGTGCGAAGGTTCTTTGCATCGTAATTTTGCTTGATCATCTGCAGAACCCAGGGTGGCATATATTATCACCCCATTTACAGGTGAGGAAACAAACACACAGAGGCTACGAGACATGCCCTCTGTTGCAGAGCTCATAAATAAAAAAAGGCCAAGATTCATACCCAAATCTCTCTGGGTACAGAGTTCCTTCTGCTGCACCATTTACATAAACCCATATGGAGGAAGCCTGAAATAACCCCAAACACAAGACGTATCGTATGTTAGCATATGACAGACTCAGACGCAAGGAATAGGACCGAACTTTCAGAGGGGAGCAATGTTTTGATGGCCTCAAAAGGTTTCACAAAGCACAAAAGCTTTGAAGGGTGGATGAGAAGGCAAGAAACAGGTAAATAAAGGAGGGCAAGAAGTCAGGGAATGATGAGGTTCCAATGTCCTCAAATCTCAGGCACTTTTATTTATTTTTATTTTTAAAGATTTTATTTTTTTATTAGAGAGAGACAGAGATAGTGAGAGAAAGAGCATGAGCGGGGAGGAGAGGGAGAAGCAGGAGCCTGATGCAGGGCTCGGTCTCAGGACTCTGGGATCATGACCTAAGCGGAAGGCAGACTCAACTGACTGAGCCCCCCAGGCGTCCCATCTCAGGCACTTTAGAAAAGCAAAGGGAGAAAAGATGTCCCCTAGTGGGCACTGTGGCACTACTGCGTTTATCTTCCTGAATGTCTGAAGAGGTGAGCTTCAGTAAGAACTGATTTACTCTTTTCCTCTACCAGTGTTTGGTAGAGGCCTTCATGAGGCCAGATGGTACGGAAGGACAGCAGAGGTCCACGGTGAGAGGGAGGTGGCTGGCCGAAGGCCTATGTGACCCGCAACATCAAAGCACACACAGGAAGCAAAGCCCAAGGGCAGTTGGGGATAGCTGTGTGAGGGACAGGCCTTTCCACTCCCTCAGCCGCAGCCAGGCAGGTTCTGCTAATCGATCCCAGCACTCTTTTCCTCCAGGCCTCCCTTGGCCTCTGAACCTTCTCAACCCCTCTCTCTAGACGCTTGTTCCCCAAGAAGAAACCTATTTGCCATGCACGAGTCAGCCTTACAGATAAGAGAAAACAAGGCTCCGTGAGTTGCTCGAGGCCAGAGTCCAGTCTGAAACCCAGTTCTGCCTGGTTCTAAGCCCCTCTTTATTCTTTGATTCCTGCCTTCTTCGATCCTGCAAGGGCAGACGTAGCAGAAGGAGCACCTGACGGAGAGTGGAGAGCCCAGGTCTGCTGGGAACTAGCTGTGTTGTTTGTCCTCTCAACCCAGGGCCCTGAGCCCTAAAACTGGAACGCTAGCACGTACGTTACCTGGAGGCTTGTCGGGAAGACAACATGAAGCAGGGAGCCCAGGCCTAGCGCACCGCGGGTGCTCAAGAAATACTGAGGTCCTTGCCCTCCCACCATTGGTCAGCGAGTTGGGAGACCCTGTGTGCCCCAGGAATACCTCTTCTTAGGTCTATAGGCCACTGGTTCAAGGTCACCTTGAAAACACTCAGCAGGGCCAGGCCTAGAAATAGAAGAGCTCTGGGCTATGACACAAGTCCTCTCCCTGTCTCTGTGTGTCGTTCGGCATGTCACTCCGTGCTTCACGTTACTCCTCTACAAACAAAATTAAAATGGGATGGGTGATCTTTGATTTTCTCACCCCGCAATGGTGATCTTCATCTCATAGACGGACGCGGCGCTCAGGGCCCCACCACCTTCTGCATAGGCCCACCCCCACTCCTTTCAAAAGGCAAGTCCCTGGGCCACCAGTGTGGATGGAATAAGGTCTTTTTCTTTGCCTCTTCCCCTATTTTTTAAAACACAATGAGGCTCTGTCGGGAAACAAACTGCCGCCTGTTCTGTCAAAATTGAGTCAAGGGGGAGAGATTACGGCGCTTTTTTCGGACTGGCAGATGTCCAATTTGTTGCTGTTTAAAACCCCCCGAGTCTTTCCGTTTCTTAGATTTTGCAAAATACAGTGGATTTTCTCTCTGACGGCCTGTCTCCATAAAACTGTCACCTGACAGTGGGTAACTGGTGTGAAGCCACAGACAGCACAAAACCCAAGCTCCGGGAGACATCGTCACAGCGCAAGCCCGCGGAACCTGGATTGTCTTGAACACGAAGCAAGACCCAGAGAACCAGCAGGAAGAAGCTCGCGCTGACGGCAGGAAGCCGCCTCTGTCTGCACCGATCTGATGAGCGGCTGCAACCTGCTTGCCTCCCGAGGTAGAAAAAGGAGCTTCAGGGGAAAGGTCATGACTCTCCGACCTTTGACCCTCAGTGGGGTTACAAATTGGAGGACAGCTCCAGGCATGGGTGCCTCTTTTCCTTCTTGGTGCAGCCCCTTTGCCCCCTAATTGTGCCCTGGGCAGCATTTGGGCACAACAGCCAGGCTTGGTGAGGCAGGGAGAATAAAAACCCCTGTCGTCTGCATATGGCCCACACTTGAGCTGAGGATTGGGATAAAACATGACCCAGCATCTCTTCAAATTCCTGTTGGGTTGTATGTGTTTCCTGTGGCAGCTATCCCAAATTACCACAACCCTAGTTGCTTCACACTGCAGAAAGTTACTCTGTCATAATTCTGGAGGCCAAGAGTCTGAACTCCAGGTGTCTGCAGGGCTGGGAGGTGTCCTGGGGGCAATCTGTCCCATGCCTCTGCCCTAGCTTCTCGTGGATGCCAGTGTGCTTGGCAGCCCTTGGCTTGCAGACACATCCCTCCAATATTTGCATGGTGTCCGCAGATCTTCCTCCCCATGTCCTGTGTCTATTTCCCCACCTTGCTTCTTCTTTCCCTTCTTCCTTGTCATTGGATTTGGGGCCCACCCTAATCCAGGATGATCTCATATCAAGATCCTTAACTTGATTCCGTCTGAAACACCCCCCATATTTTTTTTGCGTATAAGGTCACATTTCCAGGTGCCAGGTAGACAGATGCATTTTTGGGGGGCTATGATTCTACCCACAACAGGGGTTTTCCTCCATTGTCCCTGGAGAGTGCAAGCCACATTTTTTCTCCTCGTTCTCAAGTAGGATTCTTCCACTTTGAGATTCAAACGTGGTTTCAATTTAGAAACTAGAATATCTAACGTTAAGTAACAGCCAAAGCTTGAACTTGAGTTAGATCCTCTCTCCTCTGCAGCTCAGACCTGATTCAAACTGGAAGGGAAGCAGTGTGTTGCTTTCCCCTCTTTTCTGCTCGCCTCGTTCCTTCTCCCTGCATACACCTGCTGTTTCACTCTTTTTCAGGGTCTGAGGTGGGCGTGCTGGGATAGTTCGCTTGGCCAAGTGGCTTCGTGGTTATCTGGGTCTGGCAAATGTTTAAAGGGGAGACCCTGCCTAGGCCTAGCTAATGATGAAAGTAGATTTGTGTGTTCCCCGTTGGAGGTTGCTCACGGGGGCTTTGGAGGTTCCTGTGTATTCCCTGTTGGTCCCCTCTCTCCAGCGATCCCTTTGACCCAGGTTGTTGCAATGGATTCTGAGACCTGGCATTGAACCAACGCCTGCAGAATGCCTTTACTGGACCTGCCCTCACTCTGTTTGCACTTCTGGCTCATGGGAAGCATGTATATGACACTTGCCCCCCACAGCCTCTTGGATTTGGGTGTCGCTCAGCCCAGCGGAGCAGTCCTCTCCTGGCTGGCCTCCCAGTAGCCCCTTCTCAGGGCTCACACTCCCATCCCTGACTCTCTCAACCTTTCTCAGGTGAGGGTCAACCTCCAGTGTTCTGTGTCCTCCAACTGCCAGAAATGTATTTCACAAATCTCTGTGTATCCCTGAAGTCTCTTTTGGAGGTTTGGGGTTGAAAGGTGGCCAACCCCACGCCCTGGAGAAAGGGTGGGGGCTCATATGAAGACAGTGTTCCTCTCCAAAGAAATCTGTTCGCCAGTTTGCTATGCCTTCACTCTTGGTCCCTTTTTATCTGGTGGTTCTGGTCTCTGTGTCTGTCTGCACATAGCCACGTCCTGCCATCTCCCATGGGCATGGCTCTAGGTTATGGCTTTAGCTGCTTTGTTGTAATGGGAAAAAGGAAGCCCCTACTCTAGTTGCTCAGATCATTCTTTTCATGAAGGCATTCCCACTATTTTAACTTGGGCCCACTGAAAAGAAGGGGGACACAGCACAGTACATAGGGAGTCTCTGTGGAGAAGCTAGTCAGAAGTTTCTGGAATCATGCAAAGTTCAAGTGTGTGTCTGTTCGGATCCATTAGGAATAGGAATGTAAGGAATGCACACTTAAATAACGGGGATTTTTTAAAAATTACATCTGTGAAAGTGACGAAATACTGGGTGGTCTTTTCTGATTAAAAAAAAAAAAAAAACCCTCATTGGTACCAGAAGAAATAAAACTCAAAAATCCTTTTTCTGAGTTGCTATCCAACAATGGGGGTCTTGGTTCCCACCCAGCTCTCCATGTCTGTGTTCCTGACTCCTTCAAATGTCCCAGCACCCTTGTCTTCCTGCCCCGATTTTATGTTCCTCAACTTCTCCAATTCTGTTCTCTCTCCCACTTTCATCACACCTTAACAGGGCTTTGCCCCTCCCACCCCTGCCTTGTGTGCTGAGAGTGCTGGAGGACACTGTGACTCGTTCACATCGGCCCGTGTTAATACCGGGGTCATTGCTCTGAATGCCTTTCCGTGGTAGCTGTCACCCGGGGAAGCTGTGTCACCCTTGAGGAAAGGTTTTGCTCCTTGGAGTTGCCTGAGAATCGGCTCTGATCAACCTGACAGACTGGGAAGTTTAGATCGTCTCTCCAAAATATCTAAGGGAGCATGATAATGGGGACTTATTTCTGGCGTGACAAGTTTCATTCAAAAGGATCTTAAATCACAAATATGTATGAATGATCCTTCGAGGCAGCTGTTGATTGACTCGCCACGTGATTCCAAGCACCAGAAACGCAAAGGGCTGCCATCTTGCCTTCAAAGGGCTTCATGGGAACGTGCACTGTGCTTTGAAATATACTGACTTCCAAACTTCTGTTTGTCCGTGTTATGGAGGTGGGACGGAGGAGGTGGAAGTCACCCCCCGCCCCATCTGTGAGGGTGGCTCTGGGCTGGGAAGTCGTGCAGCAGCGCACTGGGGCCAGGAGTCAAGAGTGCGCAGCAGTCATTGTTCCCAACTCTGTGCTCAGTTATGTCCAGTTCAGGCCTTGAGAGCAGCCGTGGTGGGAGTATTTACACCACAGAAATTGGTGAGCCCGACAAACCAGGGCTTTGTTGTTTCCAGAAAGCCCGTTGTTAACCTCTTATCAGCTACTCCCCAAGCCGGGTAATGCTTCCTTCTTTCATTTTGACTTGTAATTCGCTTCGGGACAAACCATTTAGCGTCTCTGTGGCTCAGCGAGAGGGGTCACACATGCTTTTAAGGGAAACTGTGAGAACCAAAGAAAGTATACAAAAGGAAGTGCTTTTAGCTCCCTGGAAGGAAAGCTTTATTTTCTTTATTCTTTGACTCCAGGAAACAAATGCTTGGAGTAGTTCACTTTCTCTTCCAGGGCCCAGCCCGTCTATAGGGGGAGGGGGCCCTCTTTTCTGTTTGTTATTATAAGGCTCCAAATCATCCTCTTATTTGGGAAAAATAAAACTATGTAACATAAAGTATCATTTTAAAACACTCCTCGCTATTTGTTATGATCAAGTGACATAGTTTCACCACTCATTAATTTACACAAGACTTCGTGTGGGAGGTGGTGGGCTTTACAAAAAGCAGGACTAGAAAGGCAGGGAGTCCAGAAGTCTCTGTCCCATATTTATTGTTGACCTACCATCAGCTCAAGCTTCATTGGGGCTATTTTCATCTTTCAACAAGTGATTACTGAGCATTTCCTGTGTTTGGGGCAAAACTAATAAGATGCTAGTTCCCAGGACTAAGTGGGATGTGGTGAAGGGCCACAGTCCAGTGGACATTGGGCACAGTGGTGAGGAATGGCCTGAGTGGGTTGGCAACGAGACCATGGCAGGGCAAAATGTAAACAGCAGGATATTTACAAAGAGAGTTTGCATAGAATTAATCCAGAGTTTTCTAGGAGTCAGTTACCTTGTGCCCTTCTACCTGTGTCTAATAGAAAGGAGAAATAAATAATTGCAAGGCTGGAAAGGGACCAAGAGTTCCCCAAGGGTTTCCTTTGGCTCCAGGCTAGAATCTGTGTGGAAACCCTCCAAGAATTAACGTTACCTGCCCCATTAAAGTTCCCAGAGAAGAGGATTCCATGAGCTCTTTGGCCAATGTCCTACAGAGCCTGATTGCTTACTGGCAAGAGATCCCTCTGGCTCCCATTCTTTCCTGACTCACTCTCTGCTCTGTAGGTCCTCTGTGGTATGTGGTCTTCATTTCGGTCAATCGCTCATTTATTCTCCAATCACCACAGAGTACCTACTGGATGCTAAGTCAGTGGTTTTCAACCTTGGGGAGCACTTTGAAAACACTGACATCTGGGCTAATTCCTTGAAACTGATGGGATGCATTTGGGCAGGTGCCAAGGGCCTCTGTGACGGTGATCATGATGATGACGATGATGACAATAAGACCAGGAGCAGCTACAGAGAACATGTATTAGGGGGAGGCACTGTTCCGTGTTGCATACATTCCCTCGTATAATCCCAGCAGAACCCTCTGAGGTAGGTGAGTTTATCATCCCCAGCAAAGAGCAGGAAACTGCCGCCTGGAGAGGGTAAGGTTGGATCTAGTAAGTGGAAGCTGGCGCTCGACCCTCTTCAGTCCGTTTCTTGGCTGCTATGCTATGCAGCCTCCATATTTCTATAAAGCTTCCCCAGAAGTTCTGATGTATTTCTGAAGTTGAAAACCATTGCCTGGTGATAGTACCGGGCATATAGTAGGCTGTTTGTCCAGAACTGTTTCGTCTTTTCCTTTTGTTCCTTGATTTCACTGTGTAGCAGTGGAGACAGATTCGTTAAGTATGCAAATACGTATGCGCACATACACACCATGTGGGATGTAACGAGTCATGTGCAAGGCGTTGTGATGGGGACTGTGAGTGTCGGGAGGTAGAGGGGAGCAGCTCTTCCTGAGCATTGGAAGGAAGGTTGGAAAAGACAGGATGTAATTTGGCTTTAAAATCAGAAGTTTATTTACAAATCCTCAAGGGAATCAAATTTGAATCTCTGGGAGACTTACTTTCTTGTGAAAATATTCTCCATAATCCTATGTAGGAGACTGGCTAATTTCCTAGTGCTTCTGGAATGGGGTGAGCCTGTGACCGATCTGACTGGGCCAAACTCCAGCTGATTTATGTCTCCAGCCATTTGTAATCTCACCTAGGGCCTTCTTTGAGGATCACTGGTTAGGAAAGGGACTCTGAAGTAAGAAACCCAGGACTCGTCTGTATCTTCTGTCCCCATATTTGTTTCTCTTGTTCTATCCAGCAGTTATAACAAGACATGGAAAATAGGAATTGATACAGTAAGGGGATAAGGTGTCTCACTCGTATGTATAACTCCAGAACCTAGCAGGAGGCCTGGTCTGTAGCAGGTGCACAGTAAATCTTTGCTGAATAAGCAAGTGGAAAAAAATGAATGAATGAAAATGGAAACTATGCTACTTCCATATGGACATCTTTAATTCTCCTGGATAATGTTGGTGATGATGGTGGTGGTGTTGATGTCTGATAATACCCGATAGACATTTTCTCTCAATTCTCTCAGTATCCTGTGAGATCAGGTGGGCAGGTTTCATCATCATCTTCAGCCTCCTTTATGAGCAAGGAAGCTGAGTTCCAATGAGTTAAAGACCTTGTCTGAGACTACATGCCCAATTTGGGTCGTCTTGGGCTCAGCCTTCTCAAATTTTGTTCCTTCTCTACATCTGTGGGAGGCATTGCCAATATAAAACTGAAAAATAAGACTTTTGCTTCAGAGAATCTAGAGAAATATGCACCTTCTTTTCCTGCTGAGATGAAAGATGACTATATAATCTCTTCAGGGCATTTCTCATGTCATACTTTCTCTATGTATTATAGACTATCTACCCACCCGATGCCAATATGACTCCCCCAAGTCACGACAACCAGAAATGTCTCCAGACATCACTAATTGTCCCTTGGGGAGAAAAATCGTCCCTTGTTGAGATCCAATGATTTTGTCTAAATGGTAACTTTTCAATTAACTGAATTCTGGTTCTATTATTTATTTGTTTGTTTGTTTATTTATTTATTTATTTATTTATTTATTTTTAATGAGAACACGGAGCTACATAGGTACTGTAAATCTGGAAAGGATTGCAGAACAAGAGGTCAGGAATCGGGAGACAAAGTCAGATATAATCACCAGGGTCACATGACTCATAATCACAGTTAAATGATTCTATTTTCTTTTTTGTAGTGAACTTTGAACTTATATCCACTTATCTTTCTCAGAAGGCTGATTACGTTAGAGTTTGTTATATGTATGTATATAACACATACTTTATATATATATGATTTTTTCCTTTGTAAGTATTCATAACTCTCTCCTTCCTGCCTATTTGAAATCTGAATTACCCAAATAAATTCATTAAAAATAAATTAAAGTTAGAAAACTTCGGTCTTTAAGTCATGGGTAACATTTATTTTGTACCCGACAGATGAACATTGAAATTCAGGAAAAGTATGGAATTAAAGCCTACTAAAATGTTGTATAAACTCTTAAGTCATGTTGACTTAAGTGGTGAGATCATGCCAAGAAAGTTAATGGAGCTGGCTCTGGGGCCGCTGATCCAGTGATTTACCCACCTCTGTGCGTTTCTAAGCAAAAACACATGTCTGCAAAATGAGTCTTTGCAAGCCAAAGACAGAAAGATCAAACTGCCAAGGGTATCTCAGACCTTTTTTCATACGTGCAGCTTGCATATTTAAAAGCAGGCCTGGTCTTTACACACTTGAAGAAAGTACAGCAAAATCTGGACATGCTATCTTTCATGGGAGAGCATTTCCCAGGTGGTGCTCTTGTTGCTTCAAAGATGACCCCATCCTAAAATTTAGGCCCATTTGGTAGGCCTGTCAGTAAGAGACCTATTGGCTTTTTTTTTTTTTCTTTTTCTGTCTCTGTGTAAGAACTGGTCTTGTAGCTGTAATTAGAAGGCAGCCCAATACACTGAGCAGATCAATGGCTTTCACTTTCAGACCCTGTCACACCAGTTTCCTGGTTGTGCGACGTTGGGTGAACTCCTTATGCCTTCTGTATCCTATTGTTCTCTCCAAGAAATGGAGCTAATGAGGCACACTACCCTGGAAGGTTGGAGAACGTAAGGAGATGTGGAAGAGAAGTGGAATGGATAGTACAGTGCCTACCACATGCATAGATGCTTCTAAGGTGTCTAGTCTGGTCCCCTTCGCATAACACCAAGCCCACCACACAGTGGGCTAAGAGTGGCCTGCATATGTGTTTATCTGCAAAGTACCTCCAAACACTTTGAGCGAATTGCCAACATTTAAAAATCAGAGATTTCTAGTAAGAATCTAAATTGTGAGATTTTGCGTAAAAAATCCGAAGATCTGGCAGCACCGGGCCCCTGTAGATGGGGCATATCTGCCTCCAGTCCCCCCCAAACTCCATCCCTCTCTGATGCCTCACACCCGACCTGCTTCACACATTTATGTCATGTGACTGATATGCTTGGGACTTAAGGTGTTAGCCCCAGTGCACATCAACAATGATGGAGACTGGTATAGGGGAGGCCTCGTGGATGCAGACACCTACTGCCCTAGACCCTGCCTGTACGGAATTCACAGTCTTATTAAGGGCTTATTGTAAGTGATGATTTCAATCTAGGAGGAATTTATTGAATTCCTACTGCAGACCTGGCACCGAGGATGCAAAACTTAATAAGATATGGCCCGTGCCCAAGAGCAACCCACTCTGCTGACCTCTTCTGGATTGGAGTTTCTATTTTCTGTTTCCAAACCCGGGTGGAGACTCGTAACATCATTAACTTTTTATGTTCCGCTTAGGACATCATCCAGTCCAGGCCACGCTTTTGTTTTGTCTTTGTTTTTTCCATCGACTGACAGCATAAAATTAGTGCAGCGACTTAGCCGTAGATAAGTTCCGCCTTCCTAAAACCTGGAAGAATGGAAAAGACAAATAGAAACCATTTTCCTTCTTTCCTATAAAGGGAAGGTTTTTAAAACATCTGGCTTCTCAACTGCTAGCCTAGTGCCCAGCAGTAGGAGACTAAGTAACGTTCGTTCGCTAACATAAATGGATGAATGGATAACATGGAATGGATGGATGAAATTTCAACGTCTCATCCAATTCACCCTCCCCCGCCCTACATCCATTTATGTATTTCATCATCAAATATGTACAGAGCTGGGGAAGGAGTCTTCCAGACACAGGGCACAGAAAGTCCAAAGGCCCTGAGATGGGAACAAGCTGGACCCATTCCAAGAACCAGAAGGAAGGCCAGGGTGGTTGGAGGTGAGCGGAGAACAGTGATGAGAAATGGCAACAGTGGCTGGTTTATGTGGGGCCCATAGGCCTTGTTGCAGGCTTTCCATATTTTATAAGTGTAGTGGGAATGAGAAATCCGATTTCGATTTTTACAAGATCCTGTTGGCCGCTGTATACAATATGGGTTACCAGGAGGGAAGAGTGAAGCCAGGAGCCCAGATGGGTGGGTGCTTAGAGCAAGCGAGGGGCGTTGGGCGATGCCCATAGGGGTGGGACCGGGCTTGGGACAGATTTTGAAGTTTCAGCATCATCTGCTGACACCATAACGCTATCTAATGGATGTATAATGTCAGCCACATGTGTAACTTTAAATTTTCTACTAACTACATTAAGGAACCCACAAGTAGCAACATTTTGGGTTTGAAAGTTGAGGAAAAATCTTCCAATTTACTATATGTTTACTGGAAAATATCTCTTTATATTGTTCCCTTTATTACCTTTGCATTTCGTGTATGCAACAAACAACTTTTTTTTCTTCCATTGCAATAAATTGCGATTGACATTCCTCCTGAAAGTTGTGATATTCCTTCTTCTAATCATTTATTTCTTAACTTTTCTGGTTGCAGAACTGATGTGTTGTCTGCCCCCCCACTTTGCATAAGTATTATCTTTTTACATTTCAAAATCTATCTATACTTCCTTGTGTTCACCAGAAATGAATTGAATCATTTATAGTTAGAACAATTATTTTTGCTTAATTCCGAATTATGAATTACGGAGGTATCCCTGTAACTTGTGCTGCGTGCATAAAATATTGAAATAAGCACGCCATAATGTTACGTGGTGCAAAGATAAAAATCATTCTAGCTGCATCAATCCACTGGCAGGGACTAACACCCATTGCCCCGTGTTTATGTGTAGTAGCAGAAACGACTCGTGTACATGACTCTCTCACTACAAAACGACAATATCATCTTATGTGATGCAATAGTGAAGCAGAAATATAATCCTGACAACATCATAAGCGTGTTTCATTGAAAAGTACTTTGCACTGCTTCCATTTTAACTTCACATCAATTAAAATTAATACAGTTGAAATTCAGTTCCTCAGTCTGCTCACTGCCAACCATGGCTGGTGGCTGCCATATTGGACAGTGCCGCTCCAGTGGGGTTCAGAGCTGGGTGGCCCTGCCCTCACCTCTCCTGCCCTGTGCCTCCCAGAGCAGAGCAGAGGTTCTAAATGCCGTGCTATCTTGCTAATGCCCTGCTCCTCCCATCCTGTGGTACTCAAAATTGAACTACTGGGGTGCGCGTATGGCATTCAGGTAACACACAAGTCAAGGCAATATGAAGCCAGCTTAGGAACCAGATTACATTTCTAAAGGATGTGCTCCTCCCAGAACAATGAACATTTTCTTTAAAAGAGAGAAATGATCCATTTGACATCAAAAAATTGAGTCATGCACACGAACATGATTTTTTTCTTTTTTTACCTGTTACATTTTAAATATACATGTCCATAAACCCAGCAACGCTGAGCGTGCTGGGACTGGCTACCAGCCATCACAGCTGGTGTCCGTATTATGGCCTTAAGCAGTGGCTGCCACGAGTTTGCAGAATATGTGCATTTTTGTTAAACGCCAAATATGGGGTTGTTCAACAGCTGTCCTTCTCCATCAAACAAACAAAGCCCATAAATGCCATCGGTATTCAGTAGACTGTA
The DNA here is from genome assembly GCF_017311325.1 of Ursus maritimus. NCBI lineage: Eukaryota > Metazoa > Chordata > Mammalia > Carnivora > Ursidae > Ursus > Ursus maritimus. Next base: position 70,037,762 of record NW_024426996.1, read on the forward strand.
ATGTTTCTCAAGTCTGTGGCGCAAATTATACTCATTTTAGAGTTTGTGTAACTGCGGATTGACACTTACTCATGTGTTTGTGCAATAGGTGGAGTCACTGCTGGCTGTCACATGCATACCGCCCTGCGCTTACCTATATCCACAAGCATTTTCTTCTCCAGAAGCACTATCCCGCTTCAACTTTGATCCTGCCATAGCCCCCCTAACGGGTTTCCAGACCTGCCATCAATGTGCCTTGTCTTTGGGTAGTACTTTGAAGCAAGAGCAGACCCCTTAATGTCTGCGAGACTCTGGATTTCAAGAAGGATCAACTTTGACTTCCCGCTGTTGTTGCAAGACCCTCTTTGCCCCCCTGTCCCCCATGGCTAGTGTCACAAATATTAATGCCACGCTTGCACATGCTGGGCTCAGAATGGCCCCTTTTAATTAAAATATGGATCTATTTTTTCAAATGCATTTTCACATTTCTGCATGGGGAGAAGTGCTTCTCCTGCCGAGTGCAATTTCAGATTGGGCAAAATAGGTGCAGATTTCATTCGAATCTCTTTGAAGTTTCAGAACGTCCTTAAACCCTAGGATGATTTTTTGCTGCTTTTATATTCTCAATGGTTTCCTGGACATTAGGGAAGAGCTTTCATGTATTCACATCTTTGGGATTCTGAAACATTATTGGATAAATATTAAAGAGAACCAAATTGAATCGAAGTTAAAATGAATCAAATAAGCCCTAAATAAAATTTAAAAAGCAACACTTAAAATATATTGTTATTAACCATGACTTTTGGGGAAGTTATAGGCTAAATGTGATTCTCATTCCAATGAATCAAGGGTTTCATATGGGGAAAAAATACCTTCTCCTTATGTGTATCACTGTGTCCGCATGGAAATAAAGCTCAGAATTTATCTCTTTGGATAGCTAGGAACAGATATCAAGAAAGGAATCTGGCCTAAGTTTCCCGAACTTTCTGAATGGATCATGGCTTCCTTTGCATCCTGCAACACATTTTCGGGCCTCATTTTTTGGCATTTATATGATACTTTATTGGCATCTCAATCATATTTTGTATTGTTTTGCTGTGCACACACCTGCCTCTCCTGCTCGGTTATCAAACTGCATGGGGACGGGGATGATGCTGGGTGTGGATATCTCACAGTGCCTCCGGTTGCCCCTTTAGACTCTCCATCATTTTGTCCCTTGACTTAATCTAAATTTCGTGTGATTTGGCTGGGGTAAGGCAGCTTACAATGACCTATTCTGCAGATAAATAGATGAGACAGGGATTTGGAAAGAAGGAATCATGTTGATAACCAATTCTAATCTTGTTTTCACTAGTGTACAGAGACTTGAGAGATTCATAGCTTCTTGCTCCTTGTATTGCCCACAATTTCCTTATATTGGTCAAAGTTTTCATACGCAACTGCTTGTCTGCTTAAATTTTCAGGCAAATTCGTTGCATTAATATTTGGACCTTGAGAGTATAAGTTGATTATAGCTTTTTAGTCTTGCTATCTATCATTATTTTAGAAAAATTCACCCAAAACAGAGTGGTGAAGGGATTGCATGGCTTGTCTGGGGCTTTCCAGAATTTATACTGCAAAGTTCGGAAAAGGACTCTGAATTTCATCTTTTTATCAAAAGGTAAAAATTAGATAGATAGAGTTTATCAAAAAGATTAAAATTTATTAGTTACCCCAATAAAATGACTTGCTGACAGAGACCCGATCTGAGAAGGAGCAGTCATGGCCTAGATCACAGACTCCCAAATCACGGCATGCCAGCTATGCCCTGGACTTGCTCCCACCAAGACTCGGCCACCGAAATGAGCCCAAGGTCCCCATGGCCACTGTTACCTTGACTTAGTTGTGTTGTTTCATTTTGTGCGTCTTACCGAACTTGAACTCTGTTTACAAAGTCTGCCAAATCTGTTTTCTCTAAATATCTTTCTTTGTATTCCCCAACGACTCAGCTGGAGTTAGCCATCCCGTCTTCCCGATTTTAAGCACCTTGAGAAGAAGGGGGTTCGGTCTTGGTGAGATGCCAACATTTCAAAGACAGTTGAGCACTTTTGCAGCTCCCCCTTGATTTGGAAACTTAACACTTTACTTTTGCCATTTGACCTTCAAGGAGCTTTATTGACAGGAAACACTTTTAGTTTTAGTTTAGTTTTAGTTTAGTTTATTTTTATCACTAACCACCAGTTGCCAGCACAGCTTCACTGCGTGTAAAACTCATTGGGGTTCGCCCACCCCACCCCACCTGCGTGTACCTGGCAGTGTAGGTTTGGTGGCGGGGACGGTGGGCACCCAGCAGCGATGCGCAGACCCGGAAACCCGAAGAGAGGGTGTGAGGCAGGCAAGGCTCCGTGCACCTGACGCGCGGGGCGGGGCCGCCGGAGGGTGGGGCGCGTTCCGTGCGTGCGGGGCCCCAGCGACAAGTCGCTCAAGCTGTGTTTCACAGCCACTCACAACAGTCAACTTCAAGCACATTTTCACACGGTTTGGCTCAAGCTCCTGGCAGCGTTCCTAAACACTCTGAGGAAATAATTCCACAAAGTGGCATAAATTAATGTGACTAATTAACATGATGTTAATTATTTGTAAATTGTATGTTTGGATACACATTACTTGAGAGGCATATGTTACATTCAGTGTTTACTGAAACAAGTGACTGCTAATAGCTCCTCCTGAGTGTTCCCTTCACGACAGTCAGCAAATGGAGGCTCCTCTAAAAATAAAAACCGTGTCCTCGGGGGAGCTGCGTGAATGATGGAATATAATCCAGTGCCACTGAAGTAGCCCCTTCGCTTGAAGAGTGGGAGTTCCTGACACGTCCTGCTTCACACCTGCTGTATTTTGGATATGGCTTCATTAAAGCTGTTTCTCCTTTCCCTGGCCGCACAGACAGGTGGAGGTCGGGGGACACTCCTGAGGTGTCCCGTGTCTCAGCATCTCCTTCCAGATCTCTGTCTCTGTAGCCTGGCCCCACCCTCAGCCCCCAAGGTGGGGGCAGAAGGCTCTGTCAGGACCAGGGCAGTTAAAACATATACCAGTCTGGCCGTGTCAGATGTTCAGAATTGTTCAGGCTTTCCCGTTCAGCAACAAACCATCCTTTTTGGACGCACGCTTGACATTCTAGTTCTTGGTCCTGGAATAAACCAATCTGTTCAAGTGGCTTTTAAATTCTGAAGAAGGTATTTTGTTTCCTTAAGGTTCATTAATTTCAGGTGCTCTGGGTATGTGTTGCTAACATGCAAAATAAATTATTCTTTTTACTTGAAAAAAAGAAAGGACAGCCTCGGTAGCATTCTTTGGCTATTATGGCTAACGAGGAGGATTCTCGAGGAGCAAGCGTCCTAATGACATCTTTCTGACTCTGGCATGCCATCTCTAGCAGAGTAAAACCATGTGTTTTCTGATATTCCTTGGTCAGGTTTCAGTAACCTGAGTAACCTTCTTGGTTTGAGTAACCAAGACCTTTGGGGGAATAATCTGGATCCCTTGGCAAAGAGAAAGAGAACACAAGGCCGCGGTTGGGTCTGGTTATGGCAAAGCCGAGGGAAGACCGCATCCTTATTCTAAATCCCATTACTTTGGCTAAATATCTTCAGCTTTCATATTATATTATAGGTCTAGACATTTTTTGAAAAGGCAAGTGGAAAGCAAGCTCACGCTCCAGGAGGCTCAGCTGAGAGAGTAAAGCCGCTCGGTGTGGCGCTCCTGTGTTCCCTCCAGAACGGAGGCAGCTCCTCCCCGGCCCCTGTTCTCAGGGGGAATACTGACTGGAATTTGCCTTCTGGTGGGGCATGTGAAAATAATTATGAAAAGTCTAAAGCATTTTAATTTATTCACGGGCACTAATGACTTCAGTAAAAGCAAAGAATTGTACTTAAAATACACACTTATTAGCCCAACGGTGGAGTTGCAACAAAGTGCTCGTGAGTCCTGTCTTAGCTGCAGTCACATCTGACCCTCGCCTTACCTGTTGTGACACCGTCAGACAAGCGCCTGGACACACGCGTGACTAAATGACTGGTTCCTGAAGTAGAACTGACCACAAAATGCAGATCCTCCTTCCTCAAACCCAGACCACACAGTCATTCCCCAAACTATGTAAAACACAGAGAGAAAAATCCTCCCGAAGTCTCCAGGCAAAAGTTGATTTTATTTCAGCTGTAGTGACAAAATGAACGTATGAGACTCTGGGGATGAAGGGACACAGGAAGAAAGCGGGAGGAAGGTTGGCAAAAACTGAATTGCTTGTGAATGTGATAACCAGGCGTGCTGGGAATGAAGAGACTATTATTCTAGAAGGGCTTTTACATTCCGGGTTGGGAAATAGAACCTGGACTGGAGGGGGAAATGTTGTCTCTTCTAGGAGAAAGGAGAGGGAACATTTATGTGACAATGCTGTGGGAGCACAGGAACAAAAATATCGGAGGAGCCACATTTGAGATGGCTCTGATAATCTTGGGGGTGTCTTTCAATGTGTTCACTTGAAGAGATGTCACAATCCAGTTGAAGATACTGACTGTTGCTACACATTGCAGGACTGGTATTTTAAAACACAGCCACAAATCTGTTTCAAGTATTAAATGGTATAAGTTGAGTTCCAATGCATATTGTTTTTAAAGTGTATAAACGACTATGGGAAAGAAATGGGACAAGTGTTCTTCCTCTGAACATCTATCTTAGAGAAATTGTCCTGAATTTAGATTCTTTGTAATCTCAACACACAACATGAACTTCAGTGCAACTAGTGAACCCTCAAGGAATGAAAGAATTTGCTGGATGGATGAAAGAATTACAATAAGCAAACTGACAAGACATGGAGAATGTGTATAATAATAGTAGCAAACGCGCTGTTTAGAATTTACTGTGTTACTGGCCCTGTTCCAGGTACTTTGCATGTATTAACTCACTGAGCCCTCACATAGCTCTCAAGTTCTGTCATTATCTCCATTTTACAGATGAAGAAACCTGGCACAGAGAGGTTAATGAACTTGCCCAGGGTCACACAGCTTGGAAGTGATGGTACCAGGATTGGATATTAGGCATGTTGGTTCCAGGAACTGTGTTTCTAACCACTCCTTTGCTTGATTAAATAGAAGAAAAGCTTTCTTTCAAGGGGAGCGTGCTTTCTTCTGTGTTAATGGGCAGTGTTGAAAAGATCCAGGGCATGGGCCACACTTGGGGCAGAAATGGGAGAAAATTCCCCACCACTACCACCACCACCACCACCACCACCACCACCAGGCATCTACAGGGTAAAGGGAAAAGATGAATATTCTTTAAAGCAGCTCGTTTTCTTTGTGACAGTCACCAGCTTTATAAATTCCTTAACATGCTATTCCAAACAGCCCGCACTTCTGAGGTACTTTGATAGCATGGCTTTCATTATTAGTTCAATTTTCAGTAATTTGTGTCGGTTTTAAGTTCTGATAGTAATAATAATGAGCTAATATTGATTCCTTATTTTCTATATGCCAATCCCTGTCCGAAGCGCTTTATGTAGACGTGTGCAGTAGGCACAATTATCGGCATCCCCATTTTACAGATGAGGAAACAGAGGCACGGAGGTTAAGAGCTGGTGAGTGGTAGGTCTGGGATCTAGGCAGTCTGGAGCTATAGCCTCTCCCATGGGTCCTGATAGATGTGAATGTACACGTAACAGAGGAAGAGTAAAGAAAAACAGCCTTTAGGCTAACTTACTCTACCCAAATGTGGAAGATGGGTTATGGTTTCGCATTTCTTTGTATAAGAGAAATCTGTTCGACTTTCTTTCTTTCTTTTTAAACCTATGCCAATCTGTCTGTGTGTTCAGAAATCTAAGGAAAGCGAAAAGTTTATAGCACATTGGAGCACTTAGACTTTGGTCATATATCTTATAGGGAACATTTTGGATAAACTTATACTTCGTCATGAGGAATGGAAGCATTTTATTCCCAAGATAAACCTAGCTAGACCTGCAAGTCTTACTTCAGCTTATCCTGAAGGGCAGAACCTGTAGTCCCCTCTTGACAGTAGAGGGTTCTGGGTAACATTCCTACTAGGGGTTTGCCAAGAGAAGATACAAAGAAATGAAGTTGGAAGCTGAGATTTGGCTTCTTGCCACCACCTAGTTAACAAAGGATTAATATTTTCCTTTTCTACATAAAAAAGTAGTTTTCTAAGGGATCATAAATTTTTAAACCAGAGACTGTCTGTGATTTCTGATTTTTTTTTTACAAATTTAAATTATTGGCTTCAGCTACCATTTCTAAACTCTGCCCTGCTTTGTACTTACTCGGAACATTCAAACTTCAGAGCCCTTCATCTGTGAATTAATCATGGGCAGAGTATATGCAGTTGGAATTTAGCTATAAATATAAATGAAATTGCTCCAGCCATGGCAGGGTTCAAAAAAAAAAAAAAAAACTAGATCAATTGGCAGTTTTTAGTTAAAAAAAGAAAGAGAGAGAGAGAAATTTTAAGGAAAATAAAAAAGGAGTTAAGTTGAAAGGAGTGATTAGATATGACAGTCTTTTTGCATGAAAATATTGGGCTCGTATGGTAGATATACTTTATTCCTAAGATTCTGCAAATCAGCTTATAAGCTTTACTGTCAAGGTGGAAAGAATTGAGTGGTGTTTGCCAGACTCCGGAGTAACTCTCTCACTTGACCTGCGGGCATGTGAAAGGGAGTCCATTAATCACTGCAAAGGACGAGCACACAGTATGGGTGTAGAGCTTTTCCTGGTACGAGTTGGCGGGAAGGTTCAGCCAGCTGGGGAACCGAGAAAGAGGAGACAGGGAAGGACAGAGATGGATGAGCAAACAGTGCCTGCTTGCCTAAGAGCACATGCCTTAGACTAGGTTTTCCTCCCCGAAAAGTCTGTGGTTTGAAGAGCTGAAAGGCACTTCCATGGACTATGGAATTCTCATCAGATCTGGCTGAAATGTCTTCATTGCTGGTGAGGGAGTGGAAAGAACTGGAATCCAACGTTGCGGCTCTGAGCGTCAGTCCCGGTTGTAACACTCACTAGCTCCGGGGCTCCAGCAAGTTACCTACCTGAGGCTCTGCCGTTCGACTCCTCCACGTATAAGACAAGAACAATCCCTTTAAAGGAGCTGTGTCTCCGCAGCTGAGTCCCCTGCTTTAATTCCAGACGGACACCGAATGCTTGCTTGCTGTGTGCCGTGATGCTGTATGAAGGGCTAAGGATACAAGAAACAGCTTCTTCCCTGTAACTGGAAATAGATACGTCGTAGGGATGAAAAGTACAGCGTAGGGAATATAGTCAATAATATTGTAATAACTTTGTGTGGTGACAGATGGTGACCGCACTTATGGTGATCATTTTGCAATGTATATCATTGTTGAATCACCATGGTGCTCATTTGAAACTATGTAATAATATATGTCAACGATACTTCCATAAGAAAAAACTTTAAATAATAAAGTAACATTTATTAATTCAGGCACTAGAAAAAAAAAAGAAAGTGACTTCAGGAATTTATCTTCAACTAAGGAAGATAGACTAGTGAGCAATAAGAGGATACTATGAGAAATAAAACAATAGAAATATGTTGAGAAGGTCGGTTAGGGGTAGAACAAAGCTGAGTAAGCCTATAAGGCTTACTAACTCTGGCTGCAAATATACTAAACATTGGATGCATTCCCCTCTCTCAGGGTGGGTCTAAGAGTCAACAAGGACTCGCAGAGAGGGTCTGAGTACAATATTGGTTTCTGAATCAGAATTCGCTCAGGTGGGTGTCAGAAAGAAGGCTTGGCATGAGCAAAGGCCCTGGGACAATTGGAATGGAATGACTGGGTTGTTCCCTGAAGCACAGAGTCTGATGGGGGAAACTTGATTGCCTTTCTAGGATGGTGGGCTCCATCCTGGGGACCCTGAGCAGAGGAGATTCAGAAGCAGATGGAGCCCAGGACCCATTGCTCGGCAAAAAGGAGTTCAGTCACCAGGGGCTGCATATCTCTTACTGTGCACGATTCAGGAGTGATTTTTCTCTTTTCTTTTAGTTTTTCAGTTTTTCCTATGTATCAGCTGTACTGAGGTATAACTCACATATCATACAATTCACCTATTTATTTAAAGTAGACCATACTTTGGTTTTCACTATATTCATTGAGCTGTGCAACCATAACCACAATCCAATTTAAGAACATTCTCTTTACCCCCAAAAGAAAGGCCATTCCCATTAGCAGTCACTTCCCTTACTTCCTTCCCCGAGCCCCTGACAACCACTAATCTACTTTCTGTCTCTGTGGCTCTGCCCATTCTGGATAGTTCATACATGGAATTATACTGTAGGTGGGCTTTTATAACTAACTTCTTTCACTGAGCATAATGTCTTCAAGGTTCACCCATGTTATACTATGTATCCATGCTACATTCCTTTTTATGACCAAATATTACTCCATTGTGTGGATATGCCCCATTTTATTGATGTACTCCTCAACGGATGCATATTTGGGTTGTTTCCACTTTTGACTATTATGAATAACACTGTTACGAATACCCATTACAAGTTCGTGTGTAGACATTTATTTCCATTTCTCTCATGTAGATGATAGTAGTGGTATACTGAATTATATGGTGATTCTATTTTTTTTTAAGAGAGAGAGAGCATGTACGCAAGTGGGGGTGGGGGGAAGGGGCAGAGGGAAGAGAAGAGAAAGAATCTTAAGTAGGCTCCATGCCCAGTGTGGAGCCCAATGCGGGGCTCGATCTTACAACCCTGAGAGCACGGCCTGAGCTGAAATCAAGAGTTGGCCACTTAACTGAGTAAGCTACCGAAGTGCTCCTGTGGTGATTCTGTTTTTAACCTTTTGAAATCCTTTTCTAAAGTGATTATACCATTCCCCCCCCCCTTTTTTTTCTTAATGCCTGATATCTTGTCTGTTATTTGTAACCATGTGAACTGGGGAAGAGACCAGAGGAAGGAGATACAGCTCGAATTCAGGCTTTTTTTCACTCGATAGTCCAGGGAATGGGTGAGACGTTGTTGTGGTGGTACCTCATACCCGTCCAAAACCTCGGTGGCATGCAATGACAAATATTTATTTCTTGCTCTCAGGTCTACAAGTCAGCTGTAACTCTGATGGCTTCTGCTAGGTTTGATAGAGTTTGGCTGTAGTCTGTAGGTCAGATTCATCTAGGTGCCAATGACCTCTCAGTTCATATTCCTATTATGGGGGATGACAGAGATATAGGCGGCCATAGCAAGCCACTAACGCTCCTTTGACCAAAACAAGTCATGCAGCTAAGCCCAAAAGTCAATGGTAAAGGGAAATTTGCTCTCCCTATTTTTTTCTGGAAAGTTCTGCAGTGTCACATGGCAAAGCGTGATTATATAATCCTCTTAGAAGGATGGAGGTGTTGGAAAGAATGATCTGATACTCCACAGTCAGTATGCAATTTACAATATTCTAAAACTGAGCTTTTCTAAGCCAAAATGGTAAGCAGGGAAATAGAAAAGGAAGAGAGATTTCCAAATTATAGTCTATTTTAAAAAAAATTAACATGTGAGGAAGTCATAGTAACTTAGAGCCATTCTTTGGAGATGCGCTTTCAGGAAAAGGTGAAGGTGTTTGTAATTAGCCCATTGATTTTTACATACTCCATTGTAATGCTCAAGGAGTCCTCAAATGCGTGGTTACTTCATAGAATAATGAAATTTGGGGATGAAAAGAGCCTTAAGGGACATCTTATTTTGTCTGTTGGATCACTAAGAAGTGCTGAGAGAAACGCTGACTCCAGAGTGGACAATACCCACTTCCTGAGGCAACTTGGTCCTCTGTAAGCCACCCCGGGCGATTCTCATAATAATTACTTACATTCTACTTATTTTCAAGACAGCCCTTGAAGTAGATGCTGTTACCATCCCATTGGACAAAGAAGGCTACAGACTTAGGAAGATCAAGGTCAAAGTCACAGCTATGGAATGGCAGGTCAGAGGTTTAAGCTTGGGGCTCTCTGACTCCGAAGCACACAGATCAGCCACAACCCTGGATGTTTCTGGAGAGAAAAAGTCCTGCTTCTGTTGGTTCTGAATCTGCCTCTCTTAACCAGAATCTACTTTTTAAAAATTATTATTATTATTCATTTATCCTAGTTTTTCTTTGTTTATTTTTAAGTAGGTAAAACATTTCTCCCACAATCTGGCTTATACTTTGAATCTGCCTAACTGATCCTTTCTTTCTTCATCACAGTTATTATATATAAAAAAAAAAATATGCTGAACTACCATGTGAATTCACTTAGGTTTTGAACTGCTGCAGTCTGAATTATTGGGGTTTAACCTACCCACAAGATTTTGCACTTTATCAACAGGCTTCAGTTGTCCCCACTTCCCCCCTTTTACCAGATCCTAAATAGAATACCGGTGACATGTAGAGCAGGAAGTTGTTTTATTTCAACATTAGTAAGGATTTTTCTTTTTCCAAATTAAGTATTTGTTCTTGTGTCTTTATATCTCTGGGGCCCTGGAAGCGAATGGGATTGTAGGAATGTAGCTAGGATGGTAACAGAGGGATGGTGGGAAAGGAAGAAGGGAAAAGCAAGGATGTACGGAAGGTTAAAGTCTGAATATCTGATATGAAAGGTGAACAGAAAAGGGAGAGTTAACAAGAGATGATTATTGGAATCGAAAAGGTGGAATTATGAAAGAGAAGAGTCTTATCGGAAAGTCTGAGACAGCAACTGGTTTGTGTGAAATACCTAATGATGAGGTTGGTAGTGAAAAATGGATATCTTGCTGGAGGTAGGAGCTAATGGCATTAGATCAGCCGTTCCTTAAGGAAACACCTGGAGCTTGGAATGAACTATTGAAGCCCAGACACCATTCATTTGTGTCTCTACATTGATCGGCATTCAGTATTCAAAGAAATTCTGTCAAAATCAGAATTTGCCAAAATGGCGGCAATAAATCTCCCGTGAACTCTATCTCTCTTCTTAGATGTAAACAGTACTTACTCAAACGGGACAGCCGTATTCGATGGCATTCCAAAGGGATGAGCTTCTTCCTCAGACCGTAGACAGCTGTGCTATGAGAGTGTTCATAAACTGTGTGTGAGCCATTGACAAGTTGACAAAACATTGACAAACAACAATTACTCAAAAAGCAGCACTTGGAGAAGTTGTTTGTTGTTTAAGTGATACCAAAGAAACAGGAAGAACAAGTCAAAATGCTGTTTCTGCATTGCACTAAAACATTATTTCTCGGAATGCATTTCAAGACTCTCTGTAAGGAAAAAGTCAGTAAATGAAATAATACAGTATAATACAATAAATTTATTCTTTACACTTTATTTGTGAGATGCACTGAATTATTGGATAGCTTTTTTAAGATCACTCATTACTCTCCACCAAAGACCAAAATGTAAGAGTTATTTTTAAATGTCTATATGCAAATACAAAATATTTTAAAGTGCTTAGGACATAAAGTGTATCTTATTAACTTGACATAATTACTATATTTTCACCCACGATCTTCACACTGATTTTGAGTAAGGAAAATGCAAAGGATTCAAGGTTTTAGCACCATTTCACAATAATGCTAATATAAGCATAATGCTAATAGTAATAATAATGATATCAAGTAACACTCAGGTCTTATTTTGTGACAGTTAGCCATGCTAAATATTTTTCTTATGTTGTCTTAATGACTTCTCGATGACTTTTTATGAGAAAGGAAATTTGTCAGCCTTTTTTATAAATCAGGAATCTGAATCTCGAAGGAGTTATGTTACTTTTCCAGGGTCATATGGCAGGAACCAGTGGAGGAGGATTTGAACATAGTTATGTCTGAATCCATGCCCTGGGCATTGTTGTAATTAGCACATATGGAGTCTCCGTGGGAATTAGGAAAAAGTGCCTCTCCCTCAAGATACTTTTATCCCCATCTGTTAGAAAGTTGTTATAACAAACTGATTGTGTAGACCAAGACAGCCTACTGCCATCTACCGGAACAATTGTAATAACTATACAAATCTATGATGCCCATGATGCAAAAGGTATTCCCAGCACCAAAGGTGGAGGTCCACGATCTTAAAAGGCTCTCCAATTCAGGCAGGGGAACATTTTTCATTCCCTAGGAAAAATAAAGAAGAGAAAGTTCTCTCACCTGCCCCCCCCCCCGTTTTTACCTTTTCAGTCCATCTTAAGCCTTCATGAAAGCAGGATATTAGTCTTGATACTAATTATCTGTCTGTTTATTCAGTATCGACTCACTAACTGTCCATGTGTTTGCACTCATTCCTGGGAATGTAATGAATAGTAAGAGAGAATGTTCCCGGGAGCACACAGTCTAGGTGGGGCAGTAATTAAACACATAATGACAATACAGAATAAAGATCCATGGATTTCCTTACAAGACCCACCTCTAAGTGGCTGGTCATGGCTGCCTGAAGGATAGTCATTGGCAGTGAGGAGGAAATGCACCTTGAATCTGGGTTCATGAAAAATAACTCTTAATGAATTATTATTAGTTCAGCAATAATACTATTTTATTCCTTAGTGTATTTTATTAGATTTCATTTTTAATTTTCAGTTTATCTCCTTCTAGTATTTTTTCATCCTGTCCCTAAGTTTTTGGTTTGCTGAATTCATGATCTCGTCAAGTTGTTCTATATCATGAAGCTTTTATGGGGCATTTACTGTTTTTTCATTTATTTTTTTTTTAGAAGTGGGTTACTGTGCTTTTATCTTCTATGTTCTTTTTTTTTCTTTTCATTTTTAAAACATTATTTTCCTGTAGTATATTCTTATAATTACTATGTAGTTCATTGTCATAATAATCACAGTAGGAAGTTCAGACTCCTAGTTGGCCTGATATTGTAGGCATGACCCCTTTGCTCTCTCCTATACTATCTGAAACTGCTTTGATTTCCCCTCTAAGAGATTCTCTTTTCTAAGGCAATGATTTCCGGGAGATGAGACCAGCTTTGGAAGTCATGCTGTGATCCAACTCTGCTCCACACCAGAATGCCTATTTTTTTCCTTTGGCTACTAGTTCTTAAATTTCATTACGCTAAGTCACTCTCCTTTACTTCTTTGATTACTCTGAGTGATTTTGGGGTGTTTTTGTTTCTGCTGTTATTTATTTTTCTATGTTAATATAATTTCATATTAAGGCCTGCCCTATTCCCTGTCCCCACCTCTCTGATTTTTCTTTCTAGGTGATTGTGGGTGTCCTTTTGGTTTCTAAACTGCCTGCTTTCTCAACACAGTTACCCCATGACCCTGGGCTCTCACACTACAAATCTTAGCTTTTCTTCCTTTCTTATTGAACATGATTTCTTCTGCATAGGCTCATTTTCTGCTCCTTTCATTGATACTAAACAGTAAGCCCCTTTATTGAAAAGCTACTGGCCACTCTAGATACTCCTCAGATACCAGCTTCCTGTTTCCCACCTGTCATCTCCTGAAAGAAGTGTGCTTCCCTCACAGTGCCCTTCCTGTTTCTTTCCCTTACAATGCTGTTCACACATCAGAGAAATATCGTCCCCTTCTCCACCACCAACTCTCTGAGTCAAATCCAAATTCAAAACGCATGCAAGCTCACGTACACACAGGCACACGTGCACACACACACATGCACACACACACATGCACACACACACGACACACTTTAAGGCTATGGTGTAGGCTGTATTCTGTTACCTGCCTATTACTGAGAACTAAAGCCAGGCTCAATGTGCTGGGAGAATAGTGAAACATCAGTTTGCTTCACTGTATCACGAAGACAGGAATTCTGATCCTCGAGTGAAAATGGGCTCAACTTAAATGAAAAATGCCATCTAGAAATCATGGTTGAATTTGAACTAAAAATGACAATATTTCCTAATAAGGATCAGTTCCAAATATGAATCTTATGTTAGATACGAGATAATAAATAAACAGTTTGTTAGGAGTCCTTTAGAATAGAATTTGCCTTTTCCAGAGAAAAATTTGGAGCGAGACAATCCGGATTTGAATCCCATGTATGTCAATTACCAACTGTAAGATCTAGGCCAGGTGACCACACCTCTCTATCGGTTGGTATTCTTATACGTAGATTATAGTCAGGGATAATAGTAATACCCACTGCATAGAGTCTGTTGTGAGGATTAAACTAGTTTACAAGTAACAAGTGGTTTTAGTAGTACCTGGCTGGCAGTAAACGGTCAAAAAGTATTAACTGTTACTATTGGTTTCCTTTATCCCATGCATCTGGGAAACAAAGGGAGGAGGGGGTGAGTATATACCTCTAATATTGTCCTGGTGGCATATTTCTTCTCCTTAAGTCAGGACCATCTCTGAAACTTCTCTAATGGCCCAGCACACTTAGGTGGTCTTACATTTCAGTTAAACTTGTATAATCCATCAACTATTTAGAGCATTTCTGTTACTGCACTTCCCAGCCTATATTACTGTTCTCCATTTACCCCTCTCTTGCTTTACTAGTCTATTAGTTCTCCTGTTTGTTTATTCTACGAATCGTTATTTGCAGACCTACGGGGTACCTTGTATTCCTTACAGAATAAAGGGATAAGAAGACTCATAAGTAGTATATTCTACTTAAGAGAAGTACTGTAATAGAAAAGTCTGCTGGGTGCCTTGGTGGCTCAGTTGGTTAAGCGTCCAACTCTTGATTTCAGCTCAGGTCATGATCTCAGGGTTGTGAGATCAAGCGCTGCGTGGGGGCTCTGTGCTGGGCGTGGAGCCTGCTTAAGATTCTCTCTCTGCCTCTGCCCCTCCCCCACCCCCTCTCTCCATCTCTAAAAAAAAAGAAAAGAAAAAGAAAAGTCTGGGATGTTACAAGAATATATAAAACAAGGTGGCACATGGTAGCTGCTTAACAAATAATGGATAAATAGATGATGGATACATAGTTGGATGGATGAAAATTTGGGGATTAGCCACCCGGACGAAGTGAGACTACACGGAAGTCGTTTGGAAGTAGATGGATAATGGATGAGGTTTCTCATCGTTGTCTTCCCTGGCTGTTTTGCATGACTGTGAGTGCCTCGAAGGCAGAGACCCATCTGCTCCACTGCTCCGCTTCTCCTGCTCGTTCGTTGCACAGCTAGGTCTCTGGTTACATATTCGTTGAAGGAATAAATTTAAGTGAAATGGGAGCTACATTCAACATTTGAAAAAAAAATTCCCTGTTTCCAGCTTCCTCTGTACTTATTTGCTTTCATCGTAATTGCTATCCTTTTCTCATTAAAAGATTTGTTTTTGCCAGGTATGTGTTTAGCGTGTTATACCTATCTTTGGGTTTTGTTTTGTGGCTCTCTCTGAAGCCAAGTCATGCCCATGCCAAATTTCTATAGACCCAATTTAGCACAATTAGCTTTTTAACCTTTAAATTATTTCACATGGCATCAGAAATTTGCGAGTTTTTTTCCCCCAGACAATGTTAGAAACACTTTGTCTAGAATTAATTCTACATGTAATTATTCAGGAGGAGGAATGTGAAACCAAGTAAGGATTATAATTCTTATTTAGTTTGTTTTCCTCCTTCTGCAAACGTTATCCATTTTTTTTTTCAAAGCTCTCAAGCTCTTCCCTGAAACTTTATTTCAAAGTTGAAGAATCTGAGCCTGAGTTTACTGTTGTCTTTTGCATCACGAGGGAATAAAGCATTTAAATGGTATTTTGCAAATTCCAAATGGGAGATTGTCTTCTGCTCCCATCAGATCCTGTGCTCACTTCTATCACGGAGCTCTTGTTCTTGTCTTACTTTAACAATCTTCCCTGATTTCTGTTGAGGACCAGATGATAAACTTGCATGGAGGGGATGTAAGGTGCTTCTCTTCATGCCCTAAAAACAGTGCTTGCCAGGTACAAGTAATTCGTGGATAAATATTTGCCCAATGAATAAATAAATGAAAGAAGATGCAGATGTGGAAGGGGTTGGGGAGTGTGGAAGGGGTCGGGGGGTGTGGAAGGGGTTGGGGAGTGCGGAAGGAGTTGGCAAAACAAAAGCAGCAAATGTCAATTAGAAAATAGAAGAACAGGTGGACACACCGGAGTTTATGAAAGTTGTGCCCATTTCCTTTTCATTTAGAAAATTCTTTAAGTTTTGTTTACAATACTCATTCCTCCCTTTCTGGGGACTCCCCGCTGTCTGAGCCAGCCTGAGCTGCATCCGACTGAGCTGGGCAGGGTGACCTCTTGAGCTCTCCTCTCACTTTGCACGTTCATTCAGCAAATATTTGTGACGTGCTTCCTCCAGGCCCCCCTCGTGCTGCTGCCCCGAAAACGCTCCCTTGGCAGCGTCCTTTGGCTGTCGATCCAGGAGGCTGCGTGCCCATTCCACAGATGAAGCAGATGAAAGCAAAAGATGTTAAATTGAAGAACAGCGCTCTCAGCTTGGTCTAATGCATTTCTTTCTGCAATGCTGAGCCTTTTTAAGATAGACTTTCTAGCAGAATCCATCGTTCCCTCCTTGGCACTCTCATGATGCTTGGGTCATGAAGCCCTTTCCTCCAGTTAGGTTATAGTTAGATAGGTAACTATTCCTTCCTTGGAGGTTACAAACTCCATATGTAGTTGCAAACACACACACACACACACACACACACACACACCAGGGACTATTTTAAACATTTCATGCATATTAATTTACGGAATCCTTAAGACCCTATAATCCAATGAGGTGAATGCTGTTAACATTCCATTTTTAAAAAGAAGAAAGGAAGCAGAGACTGGGGAAGTCACTTGCCCAAGGTATGTAGCCAGTAAGTCGCAGAGTCAGGATTTGAACCCTGGCACCTGTCTTCAGAGCCCAGTATGCTCAGCTCCCTCTCCTTTGACAGAGGGCATAGCTAGTTCAATTTTTATCTCAACATCTGCCTTGGCCACTACCCCTTGGCCGACTCTCAGTAGAAGAATGGAAGAAGAAAGCTCCACAATTAAGACACTGAAGAATAATTCATTCTTATGCTCTTGTCCCCACTGTCTTCTTCCCAGACTTCCTTCCGCAGCCTGTCCTAATGTCCCTATCTTAACTAAGTGCCCCCCTCCCTTAAACGCTCACTGAGCATCCAGGTTTCTTTTTATCACAATTTGTTACTATACATTCACATGTCTTCTTATTGTTGAGTAGATTTTAAACTCCACCAGGCCAGATGGGGACCTTGCCCTGATCGCGTAGCCAGCGCTGCACCTGCCACAGAGTAAGCATTCCAGAAGTATTTGTGGAATTCACGAATAGAACATTGTTAACTTTGTAGTCACAGTGTATCCTTTAAGCCCCCACATAGTTGCTTCCGTGAGTACCAGCCCTCTTTGAAAAGGCACACTCTCTATAAGGAAAGGGGATGCCGGGAAAAGAATAGCAGCCCAGGAGATTTCCTTAGCGCATTCAAACCTTTCTCACGAAGAATTGGGATTCCTTATGCGAGGTTGGGAAAAACAAGCCAGGTTTTTGTGACTAAAACCCCATTCATGCAGCTTCCACAAGTGTAGACTGAATATTTTACCTGGGCCGGGCCAGGCCAGGCCGAGGAACGGGTTTCCAAAGCCAATGATTTACTACGACAGGACAGCACAGGACGGACAGCACAGGACGAGCTTTTGTTTTTCCTACAGCAAAATGGTTTTGAGGAATCTTAGCACCTAAATTGCTTGCGATCAGATGGGGGTTTCCGATTTCAATTAAAACAGATCCAACCGGACTCATATCTGGAAAGTCTTTGTTATCAGGGAGTGCAAATTGTGGAGCAAACTTGAACGCTGTGCAGACAGCGCTTCCTAAAGTCTTCGGCAATTATATTGCTTTTCCTTCTAAATGGCTTCTAAGCTCTCCTTTGTGCAAATCGTGTTTGCACTGCTTTGACGTATATGAGCTCTAATACACCGAGCTGCTTTGGTGCTTTTGTTCTTCTTGTTTTAGCTGGCAGATAAATTATAAATTTAAAAAAAACATGTCATCTCTCTAAAATCATTATATGGTTTAGATTTCTCACCAGTTCAGGCTGCCCCCTCTTCCCCCTCCCCCCTGCATTCCCTTGTCCAAATGTAAGCGGATTTACTGTAATAAAACGATTCTTCTTATTAACCTCAAAGAATAAAGATGCAGAGATGAAAACAAAGTACATAAATAGAAGTTGTCATACAGCAGGACGGATCTTCAGGTAAATTACAGAATCTTACTGTCTGGGGATCAGCTTACCTCCTAAATAATCAGAGCCCTATCAGAAACACAACATTCCTGTAGACTCCCGCAGACTGATATCAAGGTCTGCTGCCTTCAGCCTTGTGCCCGTTAAGTGTGATCTCTGGGCACCCCAGGGTTCCCATTTCTTTGGTCTGATGACTTCAGGAGAAGAGGAACAGGTGTAGGCAGGCTGGGGCAGCAGAGAATGACACAGGTTTTTCTATGCTGGTGTGACATTCCCCATGGACACAGGCAAACTGGAATCTTGGCTCTGCCTTGGAGACAGTGGTATGGCCCTAAGCTGCCAGCTTTAGCTGCCTGGGCCTCAGTGTTCTCATCTGTGAAGTGGGGATGACATAATCGTGACTTTCAAGATTTGACCCTCCATGTAAGTCAACTGTGGCTTTAGTAATTCATGATGATATTTTATGCTGCATCTGCCCGTATATAAAATAATCCTAAACCCTGCAAAAGTTCTAGATGGCTAACCGCCTATATGATCATGCTTCTTCCAGTCTTTAGGGACCATTCTCAGTGAGAGCCTCTGCTTGTATGAACATGTCAGAGAAACTAGGATAAAAAAAAAATGACCACAGCCTCCCTTCCCCCAAAATGATAAATCCCATGTAGCAAAGCTCTTGTATTTCTCTCGTACTGGAGTCCGTGAGCCCTGACTTGAAACTGTATTTATTCTTTGTACACGTTTTCAGAAGGCTTGGTTACCTGGTTTTCTAATTAATGGGGAAGATTAGAAACAGCAAATAGAAGAGAGTGGGGTTGCTACCAAGGGCAATCCAACTCAAGAGTCAAGTGATGGCATAAAGAAGACACAGAATCGATTTCTTCCCCTTCCTTCCCCCCCAACACCAGAATTCAAAAGCCTAAATGCCACAATGGCTTCATACAGATATAAACTTCCCCACATACCTTTCCACGGCCCTTAAGGGCCTGACTGCCTTCCAGCACAATCTATGGGCAGTGAATACATAGCATGCATCTCAGTACTCCTTCCACCGGTGTCCAAAAACCAGCAGAAATCAGAAATCAATCCTGATACTCTTTTAACTGATGCTAATCCGAGCCATTCTTGTACTAGCTCCGGAGTCCTTCCCAACACAGCACTCAGGCACTAATTTCCAATCCTTTGAACCGAATCAGGGAGTGAAATCCATTCCCTATTCCATGTAAGTGATGACTGTTTCAAAGGACAAAGACATGGCTAACCACATTTAAGACAGGTTTTCTCTAATGGTGGTGGGGGGGGGGGTGGTAAAAAAAAAGATTAGACTTATAGAAGGATGAGTAGGATTTTATCAAGTGAAGTTGGGAAAGCCCTTCCCAAGAATTATTTTTCTTATCCTAAAATCATTAAGAAGATAGGGCATGGTGAATTGATCTCAGGCAAACTCACTGGCTATCAGTTTGGGGTAGAATCAAGTACTTCGGGCCAGGGCTTCCCTAGGAGCCAAAGACATGGTGAGATTCTAGAGGGATTCTAAGTCGTATTGCACCCTTCCATGTCTGGGGGACTATTTGGAGCTTTAGAGGCATGAGATAAAGAAATGCCATTTTTCCGGGGCCCTCTGGAACTCACATAATCCTTACAAAACAACATTTTGATGAGTTGAGTCAGAGGCACTCAACCCGTATGTTTCGGATTCACAGAGTTTATGAGGGTTTAGAAGTCAGGGGAAGAGGTGCTAGGCAAGATGCATCATCCAATTTCACTAAACCCAAAACACTTGACTCAGAGCCTGCCTTTCCTGTCCTGGTGTCTAACCCAAAGCTCAGGGACTTTCTGGCCCATTCAGGACACTTTCTCGTCTTCTCTGGGGTTTTATTACCCATGCCCAGATCTGGATGAGTTTCCCTAGTGGTGCACACACCGTAAGAAGGTGCAGATTGGCTCGTAAATGGCTGGTTGATCTCACTTGAGCTTCTTGGCCCTCCATGCCTGCACTGGCTGGGTGGTCAGGCCAGTCTTCCAAAGTCCGTTTCTCCCACCCCTCAGTGGAATGCTTATTAACTCACTGAAGGGGCCAGAGCATCAAGCCTCTTTGTGCGGCCACATCTGAGGGGCAAAGCATTCAGTTTTCCTGCATGGAGTTGCTTTGCCTTTCATGGTCTCCCCTCACATTTATTTATTCATTTCAAAAATATTTTTGACCCCCTCCAGTGTGCATTTGGGACACAGACATGCATGCCCTAGGCTCTGCCCTCCAGGCACTCAGTTAGTAGGGAAGAAAGACATACCTACAGACAATTATAATAGTGTGATGCATATTACATTAAAAGAAATATTTGAATTTATGGGAGGCGGTAGGTGGCTCCTCTAACCCAGCCTGGGATCCTGGGTTGGGGGCAGATCACCAGATGTCAGTAAGGACTTCCTGCAAGAAATGGGTTTTGAAGTATAGGTAGGAGTTCACCAGAAAGATTATGGATGTGGGAAGGAAAGACAAAGGGTTGGAAGGAGGTGATAACAGTCCTGGTGGAAGGTGCTGTGTAGGTAAAGCCCTGAGGCCTATGGGAGTATGGGGTGCTTGTTATTGTTAGATAGGCAGTGTTGGTCAGATTATGCAGCACCTCCCGTATGCCACACTAAGGGCAATGAAATGGAGACTCCTGAGCTCCAATACTTGGTAGACTCATCACTTCTCAATTCTTGACTTTCCCCTCAGAGCTCAGCAATGGTGGAGAGCAGAAAGGTCAAACAGAAGGGGAAATGAACCATGAGAGACTATGGACTCTGGGAAACAAACTGAGGGCTTCAGAGAGGAGGGGGTGGGGGATTGGGATAGGCCGGTGATGGGTATTAAGGAGGGCACGTATTGCATGGTGCACTGGGTGTTATACGCAAGCAATGAATCATGGAACTTTACATCAAAAACTAGGGATGTACTGTATGGTGACTAACATAATATAATAAAAAATATTATTAAATAAATAAATAAGAGAAACAGGTGAAAAAAAAAAAAGAAAGGCCAATCTGTGGAATTTCTTAACCAGCTTCCTTTAGTGCTTTCTTCTCTCCTTCCTAGCCCCTAGTCTTGCTGCATTATGTCCCATTGTGGGCCATCATTGAGATGAGGTCCCCAGACCACTGACTTGCAACATTATAAAGTAAAGATGAGTGTCCCAAGGTTATTGTGACATGTAGAAAGAGCCCAATGCCCAGGTTATAGAGTCAACCAAACTAAATTGGTATATTGGTTAAATGGTGTTATGTAACAAGTTACCCCAAAATGTGGCAGTTTAAAAAAACAAACATTTATTATCCCATAGTTCCTGTGGTTTAGGAATCTGGTGTGTCTTTGCCGGGTGCCTCTGGATCAATGTCTCTCACAAAGCCATAATCAAAATGTCAGCTGGGATTGCATCTCATCTCATGACTCAATGGCGGGGTTCTGATTCCAAGTTCATTCCTGAAACTGTTAGCAGGTTTAGGTCCTTGGTGTCTGCGAACCAGAAACATCCATTCTATAATGCCCCTCAGAACATGGTACTTGGTTTCCCTCAGGATGTGCAAGCAAGACAGGGCAGCCATGTGGGAAGGCACGGTCTTTTCATGACCAAATCCTCAGAGTGATATCCCATCACCTCCATGACGTTCTATGCTATTGCTAGAAGCAAGTCATTAAATGTAGCTCACACCCAAGGGGAAGGGATTACACAAGGGAATGAACGCTAGAAAGCAAAGATATTTGGGGGCCATCTTAGAAGCTGCCTATCACACTAGGAATCCCACCTCTTTGTCACTTAGCAGTGTGTGAACTTGGCCAAATAATCTAGTTGTTCTAAGCCTTGGTTTTTCCACCCATGAAATGGAGACAGTCATTATAAAAGACCTGATACTTAATAAATGGCAGTCAAAAGTAACCATGATGATGATGATGATGATGAATGCTAGTTTTTCTTTCCTTCTTGCTGGAAGTGGAGGTCCTCATGAGCGCCTATAGGAGTGGTCATTTGTATGGAAAGGTAAACCGAGTGGGTGAATCTAATGCTTTTAACATACACTACTAATTTTCTACCAAGCTGGAAGAGAATAAAAGCACACTGCCCCAGTAGTATGGATGACAGCAATAACCACCACATACATTTCTAGTACTTTCAGTAATGAGTTACTTTCCAGAAGCTTCCAGCACATAAACTAGGGAGTGCAAATTGGAATTATGGTATGGTAGGCATGACACTGAAGGGAATAATTCTTTAGTCACTGGCCTCTCAGTGTGACTCATGGATTGTGTCTCACTGCCAAGAAGACCTGACTATGCATAGGAAGAGGTTGAAGAGTGGGTGCTTTTTCATATAGCCTCCCCAGGAGGATTTCTTTGAATAGAAGCAGCAGCAGCCTTTAATATGGCTATGACGCACCTCTCTGTACTCAGCCTTGCGTAATGCTTGGAGAATCCTGTCTAGGGTCGCCTGGGTAGTGCAGTTGGTTAAGCGCTCGACTCTTGATTTTGGCTTAGGTCATGATGTCAGAATCATGGGATCTAGCCCTGCGTCAGGCTCTCTGTACTCAGCATGGGGTCTGCTTGTTCCTCTCCCTCTGCCTGCTGTCTCTCTCAGTCCTTAAAGAAAGAGAGAGAGAAGGAGAGAGAGGAAAGGAAGGAAGGGAGGGAGGGAGGAAGGAAGGAAGGAAGGAAGGAAGGAAGGAAGGAAGGAAGGAAGGAAGGAAGGAAATGTTAAAAAGAGAGAGAGAGAAAATCCTGGCCATAGCCCAGAGAACCCTGTCCATAGCCCTTTACCACATCCAGAGGGATTTGTTTGCTGCAATATTTACGTCCAGGTGTTAGCATCCCTTCGGAGGAGAGAGCAGGAGAAGTTTTCTCTTGATGTTCATGTGTGTTAAAAACAAGGTTGGCTGAACTTCCCTGAGAGTCATTCTAATTACATAAGGTATCTAATTACATAAGGTATCTAAAACTCACAACAGCCATTTGAAGTAGGGACTGTTGTCATTTCATTTCTAGATGACGAAATGAGACATGGTGAAGATGAGCCACTCGCACAAGTTCACACATCTAGTCAATGAAAACATGTTTGTGATGATTTGGAATAAGAGGAAGCTTTGGCCAGAGCACTGCCCACTGGAAAAGAGTACAAGTTGTACTTGCCTGACTTTTCTGAGGGCCTGGTTAGGTTTCAAGTGTATGGGATTGAGGTGTAGAATCAGTAGGATTTAGGAATAAGGTCTTTTCCAAGTTGTCAACATATGCTGCTCGCTCATGACCAATTTCATACTTTAGGCTTCCTGATGACACATCTCCCAGGGCAGTACACTGAGAGTGAGGACGACAATCGCTAGCCTTGATCTACTGCCAAACAGTGAGAGAAAGAATAAGATGCAGAGAATGAAACCCAGGGTTTAAATGGTTAGATTGGTAACAGAGGTCCAATCTCACCTGCTCTAGGGAGTCCAGGAACTGATATGTATTCCAGCTAGAATGCAGTGGTTTGGAATAGTGGATGGGGATAATAGAACACTAGGTATTCTGGCTGCTTTGTGACTTTGGACAGGCCACTTACCTTTCAGCCTCACCTCCCTCATTTGTACAAATGAGTTCATAGTGGTTCTTACCTCATAAGGTTGTGCTGTCAACAAGGTAAGGTAATACACAAAAACTTAGTTCAAATATGCAATGATTTCTGCCCACCCTCTGGGGGCCTTTCAGTATTTCAGTGCCATGTCCTATATCAACTGAGACTAGAACGACAGCATTGGACAGGATGCTCTTCATAGACCCTTCTTATTGAGCCATTCTGTGATTCCAGGACAGAGCGGAACAGAATGAAGGGTGCATGTAGACATTGTGGGAAGCAGGAATGACTTGCCTTCCTAAGAATCTTTGAGGCATCCGCCACAATAAAGGATGCTATCACAGGCGAAAGAGCGTGTCCAGATCAGGAAGTGCTTCCCTTTGCTGAAAGAAGCCACAGAAACTGTCCAGGTTCAGGACTGTGGTAAATAGTTTGTGAGTTTTCAGGGTGGCTCAGACTGCTTCCCACATGGAAACCACCCCCAGCATTCAGAAAATTTTACTGCACAAAAACATTATTGTTTTTGTGTTTTTCCCAATTGAGAAGCTGATATATTCATAGATGAGAACTCAGTGGGCATCGGAAATCCCAGCCTCTGGGTCTACCTCATTCACCCACCAAATATATATCCAGTCTACTCTTTGCCTGGTACTGTGGGACTAAGGCAGTGGGACAGAGGGCTGTAGTCCTACCTGCAGAAAGCTTACAGTCTCATGGGGATCAAGTACACAGTTCAATCCAGCATGACACATGCTCTATTGCTGGAGAGCAGAGAGAATGGCAGAAATACTGCTAAGAGACATTTGCCCCAAATTTCCTAGAGGTGGTTCTTGAAAGATAAATTAACCAGAGGAAGGTAGTGACATTCCAAGCAGGTGGAACCTCACGAACTAAGATACAGGAGTAAAGTAGAGCTATGGGGTTCGAGAAGCTGTCAGAAGTTCTGGGCAGTTAGAACCAAGAGCGTGTGTCTGTGTGTGATAGGGGGTGGGTGGTAGGCACACAGAGAGAAGCAGGAAGAATGAGGAGAAACAGGCAGACAAGTAGCAAGCAATAAGGTGGAAGAGGTAAGCAAGGACAAGCCAGGACAAGAAAGATCCTTACAAATCATATTTGAGAGTCTGGACTTCCATCTTGAAAGCCACTGAAAGATTTTAGAGACAGTGAGCTTGGCTGGATATTTTTGGCAGATGGTTAGACTAGATGATATTTAAGGTCCTTGTGTATTTAACACATCCCAAACAGAAACTATTGTATTCTCTTTGAAATGTTCTCCAGAGAAAGAAATTATTTTTTTTTAAATAGCCAACTGCATTTTTGTAGCCATTATTCACATCATGCGTCAATCTAGCATTGTTCGTCTTTCATTGTCTGTCTACAGCGTGACTGGCGCCATATTGCTGTAGTGGGGATTCCACTGTGCGCGAAGTTAAAGAAGACTGCCAGAGACTCATAACTGTCCTGCACAATAAAGAGATGGCAAAAGATAGATTATTGATTGACTGATTGATTGATTGATTGATTTGAAGCCAGATGTTCTAGATGTGTGACCTTGATCCGTTTGAGCCTCAGTGTCTTTATTTATAAAATTGGGATAATAACAATACTACCCTGTAGAGTCATTGAGAGTATTGGAGGAGTACAGGTGAAAAACTTAGTCTAATGATCAGCACATGATAAGAACTTACATGTAGCTAGCTGTTAGCATCATTCTCAGTAGTGGTAGTAGTGGTAGTAGCTGTATTGGTACCTTCTGAAATTGGCAGAAAAAATTTGTTGTAACAGCAGGGAGAGGCTGTTACGACTATCATAATACCAGTTGCAATAAAATCTCTTATATTTGGACACCTGAAATTCAAAATCATGACAATTTGACTTAGTTATGAAATTCTTTTCTCCCTAGGACCAACACCAGTTTGCTTCATGAATGAATAATAGAAAGTCTGGAGATGGCAGAGGAGATGGGGGTTGGGAGAGTGGGTGTGAAACTCTTCAAACTACATCTGTGTATACATGTCAAGTACCTTAGGCTGCTTCCTAGGCATGTATGCCGTATGATCATTATAAATGTAGCCATATTGATTCATTCAAGTGTCTCCCCAAGTATCACTTAAATTGGTAGCACTTGATAGTCATTGTGAAGAGCTTGTTTGAAAGCAATAAAATAGCATTTCTTTGCAGAACATTTTGTCCTTTCTGGTTATTTTGCACGACCTTTCTTCCCTCTTGCTTTCCTCCTTATTCTCAATGAGTGTAATTTTACTAAATTCATAGCAGTCACCATTTATTTATTTACTCAACAAATAGTTATTGAGTGCTGCTGTGTCCAGGATCCTGGCTGGGTGCTATCAAAAAGACAAAGGCCCTCCCTCTTGCAACTGACATCCTAGGCATAGGTTTGGCTTCGGAATGGAGCGGTGATAATCTTTTGGAGTTGTTCAGAAGTATCTAGAGGTACTTATAGAAAAATAAACATGATAAAATGAGGCACCGACAGAGTGATAAGTTCATCAGAGTGAGGGCATTATAAGGTTGCCAGACCTTAGGACAAAGCTTTTTTATGACATTGTTTTTGTAGAGGTTTTCACTGAAAGTACACAAATGACTCTCTTGGCACATAGAGATTTGCATGTTTTGGCCATTAATGCATGTTTTCACCCCACCCCAGATCCATAAAATTCCTTCTTCGTTCCTCAGTAATTTGATACAAATATTAACAGAGAAAACTAAGTCGTATTGAGCTGCTACCAAAAAAAAAAAAAAAAAAAGTCATAGAAATTTGAAGCCGAGAAATATTTAAATCCAGATCTGCTCCTGCCTTGCTCAAACCCCTTAATAACTTGTGTCTGTGGAGTAAAAGATGAACTCTAAAGCTTTCATTCAAAACTGCCATATGAAGTTAGCCAAGAGCTATTGTTCTTTTTGATATTTTATCTTTAATCCCCAAGGCCTCCTGAAGACCCAGGGGCTTTGGTGCGGAGGGAAAATCATACAAAAGCCATCGCCGTAACTTGAAGCACTCTGCCTCATGTCAGTGATGTGGGATTTGTACCCATCCTGGCTTTCCTTTTTAAACATATGGCTATTTCAAGTATGTCATTCAACCAATACTCAGTGAATGCCTCCTGGGTGCCAGACATTTGTACTTTTTGTTTTTATCTTTATTTGTTCCCCCTTGAAATGTATAATCCAATCTGTGGTTTCTCTGGGTCTAAATAAGCATTCACTGTTGGTTCTCCTACTGGTGCTGGCCCATTCATCTAGAAAATCAAAGTAGCCTTCCCTATCAAAAAGCTAGTTTCACTGCTCCACCGATTATTTCCTGGCTGTATGACCAAAAGAAAAGACTCATAGTAGGAAGAGGCAGGAGCTCTTTATATAGATTTATTATCCACCTGCCTAGCAGACATCATCTGTCTTTACTTCAAAGCACCTACATTTGTACTGTTGAAATACGGTTCTTAATCTGGGAAAAATCCCCAGTGTATTAATTTCGAAAATACCTTCCTAAATTTACATAATTTATTTGGAAGCGAAATTGTTAGGAGAGCCGAAATCCTTTCTATGATCATTTGAAGTGGAGGTGATTTTTATTTTGTTCTCAACACACATCTTCCGATACCCAGCAGGACTCCTCTATCCATTCAGCTAGCCAGTCATCCCATGATGATGCTTTTGGCTAGGTCTTGTTCTACACACTGGCACCAAGACTAAGACTCAGACATGAGTTCTTGCTCTCAAGGAGCTCATGTTACAAGATGCTTTTGGGGCTGCAGAAGTCCCAGGTCCACTAAAGAGTTTGGATATCTGAACCCGGATGCTGGACAGTGGTATTTGTCATTGAATCATTTGTCATGACGTCAGAGACCTACTCCTCTGTCTTGAGTCTAGAACATAATGGAGGTACCCTGGCCTGAAATTCTGTCTCGGTACTGATGTAATCACTCTGAAATGCAACGCGGTGCTGGACACGTACGAGGTGAATGAAAGCATTTGTGAAATGGAATTGGGTGGGCATTTGTTTGCTACACTCCGACTATTTGTCAGTGATTTGAGATTACAATAAGTGACATATTTTTTAACCTTTAAGGTCTGAACCAATTGAGAAATAAGATAAAAGAGATGGCCGATGTAAAAGACAGAATCCAACAAACAATTATGGAGAGCATGGCTTATATCTACAGTTATCCATGGCTTTCCTAATATTGAATCTAAGAACAGGTAGTCATCAGTGTTGTCTGCTCACCGAATAGGACAGGGTCTGCCCTGGGGATACTGAGCAGAACACGCATTACCTGTAGGGCTTATCCACACAAGAAAAGGGAGAGAAAGAGGCTGGGCTATCCACAGCCAATTTCTCCATCTGAACTTGAAACTGAGAAGATTTCTCACCTCCCTGCTTCCCCCAGGCAGAGTGAATGAAGAGGCAGAGTGAGAGGTGAGAAGTATCACCTTCTGGGGATTCCTCCATGAGGGAGAACCCTCAAGAGTCTGGAAAAACATTCCCTGGTAACACCAGTTCTCTGTTGATTTGGAACATACTTCTTACCCACTCCCTGCTCGTGTTCTTCATGTTTTATTTTAGCCTCTTCTAAGTGGCTTGGGTCTTTTAATTCTTACAACTCAGAACTTCCTTCCTTCTTGTCTGATTTCTCTTGCCTACCCCTTCTGCCTATGGACTCATCCCTTCTCCTGGATCGTATCTGCCTGGTTTGGCTCCTAATCCCAGTCTACCTGATCAGCCCTGTCTTCCAGCTGCTGGAGACACGGTGTGATGAGTGGACACATTAATTGTGTGGCAGCTGTGGCAAGCACTGCTTTGGACATCCAAGCTGTAGAGGTGCTTGAGATAGATGTGGTCCCTTCCCTCGTGGAACTTTTGGACAACCAGGGGCTAGAGAGAGGCAGCGGACAATTACACCCCAACCCTGGCAATTCTTCAGGAAGAGAAAGCAGTGCATCTGACACAGAGAAGATCCTCCCCACATTGGCTATAGATATTCAAATGTGCAATTAAAATCCCTTCAATGGTATTTAAAGTGCTGATGAAATGCTTATTCATAATATTTTTATCTCCTATTTTGATTTTTTTGTCTTTTTAAATTTTTCTGCTATTAACTTCTCTGGTAAAAGGAGGGGGGAAAAAAAGAATACAATCTTCTCAAAGTTTTATGCAGCCAGAAAAAAAAAATCAAAGATATCCACCAGCAGCTTGCAAAAACAAGAGGGAGTTCTGGGAGTTATAAAACATATGCTTGACAACTGATATTATCCACTAGCGAGATATTGTTCATATCTCCACAGCCTGAAATTGCACGAGTGGTCACCCTGGTTATCAATTCATACATGCTCACAATGGCCTGGTGGCTCTGGGAATTACCTTCTCGGATTACTGCAAATCCCTCATCTCCAACAAATTCATCATGCAAAGTCCCCACTATAATGAACCTTGGGTAAAGCGCAGCACTCAATTGTATTTTAACATGTTAAGTGGAGTGTGGGTAGTCTCAGAAATAGAACAGTTTGGGGATGTTAGAAAAAAGACTTCGCCTTTCAGATCTGTTTCCCACAATTATCTTGCCACTCGGGCCCACCGCGGTCTCGGTTGCTGGAAATTGAAGTATCTGCCCTCTCGGCAGAAGTGCCACGAGCAGAGGCTCCCACGTGGTGGAATCGAGCTCCCTTGGTCAGGGTCTGCACCCTGGAGTGATCGGCTGGGTAAAGCTGGCAGAGTTTCTGGAAATGTGGAGGTGGCCAGCGTGTTACCCAGTTGTTAGTAACAGTAAGTGGGAGTTTTTGCCTTTGCTTTGTTTTCTGAGAACCCCATCCATTCTCTTGGCAACCCGTTGTGGAGGGATCCATGATAATCGGAGCCGATGAAGACTGTGCTCCAGTACTTTATGCCACGGTCATTTTCAAGCCTGTTGAGCAGAGCAAACTATAACATACAAGTACAACTCCAGGGGCGCCTGGGTGGCACAGTGGTTAAGCGCCTGCCTTCTGCTCAGGGCGTGATCCTGGCGTTCTGGGATCGAGCCCCACATCAGGCTCCTCCACTATGAGCCTGCTTCTTCCTCTCCCACTCCCCCTGCTTGTGTTCCCTCTCTCACTGGCTGTCTCTCTCTGTCAAATAAATAAATAAAATCTTTAAAAAAAAAAAAGTACAACTCCATGTCACATTCACTCATCTGTATGAGTGTGTAGATGAGTGCATATGCATATATACATATACAAACATATATGCACACCTATATACACACATACATATATATGGGGGTGACGGTTATTGGGTGCTGGGTGCTCTCATAAGTCCTATGGGTACATATAGCATCCGTTCTCATGAAACCTACATACTAAGAGAACAAAGAGACAATTCAAATCAGGCAGAGTGTCTCTGAATATGGTCTGGGGATCACTGGCATTTAAAGCACCTAAGATACTTGTTACAACTTCCAGACCTTGGCCTCATCCCAGTCCTACTGAAGCAGATGCTTTTGGGAATAAGACCTGGGGATCTTTAGCCCCACCTGCCCCCCAGGGGTCGTTTGTTGAGAACTACTGTAATATGATAAATCCTATAATAGAGAAGTGTAGGTTGTCAGTGGAATTTGCAGGAGACACACCTAACCAGCATGGCCTGTGAAGGTCAGAGAAGGCACCTTAGAGGAAGTACTTCTCAAGTTGGGAGTTGAACAAGAGGAGAAGTTATCCAGAAAGAAATAAAGGAAGGAAGAAGAATCAGAAAGAATGCCCAGCAGAGGAAAGCCAGAGACTATGGGGAGATTTTTCAAAACATACGACCCGTAGTAACGAAGGGGCTCCAGTAAATAGAGACCAGTGTGGTGATTCCTCCATTTGTAATGCTTCCGGTGCAGTAGAAGACAAAGTTTTCCTCGGCATCTTGATAAGCTACATACATTAGTTCCATTTCCTCTTCCTGTGCTTACTTTTTTCCAGTAATGACAACACCATAGAAATCTGAACAGTTGTTTGGACATTTTGCAGGATCCAGATCTCAGATCTGGAAACTTCTGTGTGGTACTCTAGGAACGGAATCTCTGACCTCATGCCAGGAACTACGGCTACCACCAGTGAAATGGATGATTTCACATTTCCTATACAGAACCAAGGATGTCCCAAGAGAATGAAATTTCAAACATCTCCAAACTGATGGCCCATTTCTCCACTGGATGCTACCCACTTCTTAATTTTATGTTTGTTCAGGATCCAGCTTGCTGAGGTCAATTAAAGTCAGGAGGCGATGTCGGCTTGATTTAGTAAAATTGGATTCTTTGTCTGCCTTGGGTTTATCTCCTTGGGCTGGGTTGTCATTTGAATTTTATGTTTTTGTCCTTATTTCTTTCGACCATTTTTTTTTTTCCTCCTCAGGAAGGTTTTCAGTGCTAGGCTCTCTCTATCTGTTTGCAAGGAAGGTGTTTGTTTCTATAAAGTGCCTGTCCCGTCTGATCTCCATCATCTTTATGGTCTTGCATTCTGTCACTGCGGCTCATGTCTGGCCGTGGTTTGTTATGTTTTGACAGGAGTTTGTTATAAAGCTGGGGATCACGTCTCTGGCTTTGCCTTTCAAACTTTCTTCTTTACGGTAGCCATAAACCCGTGCTGCTAAAATGTTCCCTCTGAGGAGGGGTTGAAATTCTGATAACAAAAGCCTCTGGGGTAAGGAAAAGAGGGGAGGAGGGGGAGTTGGAGGGAGAAACATTTTGAAGAGACGTGAAAGTAGCCAGGTACCTACTAGCAGTCGTTCAAATGCAAACAAGAATACATACAAATTCCAAAGATTTGAGAAGACAGTAAGAGAAAGGAGGGAGCAATGTACCTAGGTTAACCTGCCCTGCTGTTTTTAATCTTTGGAATCTTGGACAAGTTGGGAACTGCCGACTTGTAAAGGGAATTAGTCCTGAGTTTGCTAGAAAGGAGGACAGCATGGTGTGCGGACCATGCGCTGACAATTGTAAATCTTCTAGCTGCCATCTTGCAAATTCCTTTTTTGAAAACGCTTAGAATCATCTTGGTTTTTGGTGTGTAGATGGTGGAATGAAGACAAGATTTATATGATCCTTGATGTTGCATCTGTATTTTAACCTTTCTTCTCCACCTCTGTAAGCAGTTATTAAATACTTGCTGTGTGCAAAGTCTTAACTGTGCATCTCCAGTTGGTAAAGTCTACTGAGCACGGCTGTGTCCTAGGAATTTGGCTAGACACTCAGTATACTTTTTCTATTTCAATGCATCCTCAAGGTCATCGAGAAAGAAAAGAATATTATCCCCATGGCACTAGCATGTGACCAGCCACCTGGGTACATAATGCATGTGTATTTATATGGGGGCTGTGGGTGGGAGGTTGCAGATAAAAAGGACAAGAGAATCCAGTCCCGTTAACTGTCCTAACACATGGCTCCCTGTAACAGTGGAAGTGGGATTTGGCCCTGTTTGTCTAATTCCAAAGCCAGTGTTTCTTGCACTACCCCAGGCTGATTCCTCTCTAATCACCTAGTGAGTAAGAAAGTGGAAGAGAGCAGAGACAGCTCATTTTCCAGGGAAGTCTGAGGACCTTTGACATGAGCAGGCAGCAAGATCTGTGTCTCTGATTTCCTAGCCCTGGGAAATAGCAAAAGGCACCGTGTCTGGCATAGGAGATGCCTCCAAGTCCCAGTTGTACCCGTCACACAGTGCCAACACGGCAGCAGATTGCTCACCGAACGATTTCTGGTGGCCTTGTCTCCCTGACCCACAATCTTCACTCATGCACAGGAGCTCAGCCAAGGATTTCCGTGGCCCTGGCCCATCTCCCCCCTTCCTAGCCCTGCCCACCTTTTTCCCTCTGTGCCTCCCCATACTTAAGTTGGTTCTTCTCCCCACACCTGTTTGGGTATATGCTTACCCTTCTTTCCTTCCTTCCACTTGCCTTCCGTCTCCCATCTTTTCTTCCTCTCTTTCTAGATTTTATTCATTATGTATTGAGCACACACTCAATACTCAGGTATGCTCCGTGTTATTTAATTCTTATGGCAAACTAATAATAATAATGAGGCTAAACTACTAGAATAACTACTGTCAATGGCCTGATGTGCATCCATGCAAAGCGCAGCCAGCCAACAGCTATTTGCTAAGTACCCACTACCTCTTCTACGTCGCTCTTGGTTCTGAGACAATAGCCAGGCACAAACAGACACAGTTCCTCCCTTCTTTGAGCTTGTATTCTTGCAGAGGAGCAGGTAACATACCAAAATAACATCACATGAGTAGTGATGATTGTTATGAAGAAAGATTAATTAGGGTATGGGGATAGAGCTTAGCCAGAGGCGAGAGCATTTTCTAGGTGATTCTAGGTGTTCTATACGACCTCCCTATGAGGCTGGCACTACTCTCATCCTCATTTGACAGAAGAGAAACCTGAGGCCAGAGTAATTAAGCCACTTGCTCAAAGTCACACAGCTGCTACGGGACAAGGCTTGGATTCCCACTCCACCAGGTCGGAGTGGCTCCATCTCCATGCTCTGAATCTTGCGGCCCTCTCCTGGGAGGAGGTCAGGCCTGGTGAGGCCCGGGAGAAGCAAGGCCAGAAGAATCCCTGGACCTTTTTATCAGTTCGTAGTAGTGACAGAGGAGAAAGGGGGGAGCCAGAGAGAAGCCAGAGCCATGCCCATCTAGATGCAGGGGCCCTGCCTCCAGGGGCATGTGGTCCAGTACAAGTATGGCGCTCCTTATCTCCTAGAGAGAGGCCATACGTGTCATTTCATCTTGAGGAGTAGAGCCACAGTCCTCTCACTGAAAGGAGACAGGCGAGTTTCAGGGAAGGGACTGTCATACAGTGATGGATCAGGATGGGGGTTCTTGATGCTCTTTGGCCCACGAGGAACGTTACCGGTGTGTGTAAGCCCTGGTAACTAGGCTGGCACCAAGGCTCGGGCAAACCAGACCCGTTCCAGAACCTGCAGAATGCCCACAGGCTTCCTTTTCTTGCCTGAGTCCTAAGCTTTTCTGAAAATCTGCACACAGCATGTGAAACTCCAACAGCTGGCGCCCATGCGGTTTTATCAAAATTGGGTGGGTGCGTTTTGGCTGTTAAGTCTTGCTGCCAGAAAGACTATGCAACATTTAATTCACTGTCAGAATGGTTGTTCCTTTTCTTGTAGACACAATCTAAGGGTCAGAGGCACAGCCCCCAGTGGACTTCTGTGGAATGTGAAGCTGACCCTCTTTTACTACTCGTTTCCAAGGATTTTTACTTCCCTGTGAAGTGCCCCTGGAATGCTGACTTGGCGTGCAAATGGAGTCCGTCTCTCTCTCCCTCCTTCCCTCCTCTTTCTTTCTTTCTTTCTTTCTTTCTTTCTTTCTTTCTTTCTTTCTTTCCCTTCCTTCCTTCCTTCTTCCTTCCTTCCTTCCTTCCTTCCTTCCTTCCTTCCTTCCTTTCTTCCTTTCTTCACTTCTCTCTCTCTCTCTTTAAAGAAGCATCCATTTTTTTTGTTGACTTCAAATGTCTATGGATTGTACACACAGATAAAATAAGGGAGATCCCCTTCAAACTAAGTAGTTTCCTCAAATAGGACGCATTTTTTACCTGCAAAACCCAAAATTAACCTTAATCCCAAAATGAATCTTTCCAAATGATTAGTCTCTAATCTTTAATTATCAGGATTATAGCATTCAGATGTGAACACTCCAGATATGGGGCCCTAAAACCTTATTTTGTCCTTCTTGTGGTTTTGATTCTCTGGCCCTAAACTCTGAAAGTGGCTTTGCCTCTGCGTTAGAAACCCGTGTGTGTGCAGAACCAGCTTGAGCTTGGCAGACTGTATCAATAGACATGCCAAGTCCACATTCATCCATGTGCCAAACATCTCTTAAGTAGCTGTTTACATCATGAATGTGCTCTGGTACTGAAATGATCAGGGAATGTTCCCGGCCTTTAGGGAACTGCAGTCACTGAAAGAAAGATGATAAAATGGGTGATTCCAGTGCAGCAGAGTAAGTCGCACGGACTATGTAAAGGGAAGTGTTACGGGGGTGATGACTTTCACTTGTACTTAGCAGAGTCCTACTCTGTGCTCAACACTGAACATGCACGATGGTGTTATGAATACTTGTAGAAGCTCGCTGAACTAGTGACTTGTAATCCTGTTTTTTTTAATAAGATTTTATTTATTTATTTGACAGAGAGAGACAGCCAGCGAGAGAGGGAACATAAGCAGGGGGAGTGGGAGAGGAAGAAGCAGGCTCCCAGTGGAGAAGCCTGATGTGGGGCTCGATCCCAGAACGCTAGGATCACGCCCTGAGCCGAAGGCAGATGCTTAACGACTGTGCCACCCAGGCGCCCCTATTCCTATTTGATACACGAAGAAACTAGGGTGTAAAAGAGCATAAATCATTTTGTCAAGATCACCCAGTGAGTAAATGGCGTAGTCAGTATGTAAATCCAGAAGTTTCACTGTGACACCCAAATTTGTAATCGCTTGCTCAGCCAGAGGACACGGTGCTGGAGACAAGGTATGAGGAGGCCTAGGACATGGAATGAAGCAGAAGAGGGAAGTCTAGGAGCATGAAGCAGAGGATGCTTCAGGGGCAAAAGTTTTGAGAAGCTCAGCACAGGAATCACTGGGAAGTGGGTGGGATTGAAGTAGAGTCAAAAGAAAGGTGGTGGAGACAGCCCGTTTGTTACTTTAATTCCGCAAACCGTTCCCTTGCCTTCAAAATCCACTCTAAAAGGTCGTATTTTATTAGCTTCTATTTTGGTGACCACTTAACACCTTAGAGGGAGCATCGTGTACAATATCCAGCCCAGAGGGAAGGCCCCGTCCTACCCAAGTCTACGTCTCTCTGCAGGGAGGAAATCATCTCTTGGCATTCATTGCAAAAGGTTGCCAAGCTCTGCTTTCTATTAAGTTTGGAATCACACACATTTGTCTGTTTCTCTGGCAACATTTCTCTAACTCCATTGAATTGTGCTGATATTAAAACACAAAAATGGAATGACTTGTGGTGTCCCCCTGGGTTTGAGTTTGAGAAGGCCCAATAAATCATATTGAAATAATTTCATAAGAATTCTTGACATTTGGCACCTTTGAAAAATCAAAGAATGGAGTCTTTCTCACTTCTCTTTCCTGGAGCCATTTTTTCCTTTAGCCAAGTGAATGGGTTTGGGGTGAAAAATTCCAAAAACAAAACAAAACATGTGAACCATCTGAAAACATCAAATGTGGATGATTCACCCAGAGTAATAACCACATGAGCTGGATTAACTACTTAATTTCACCATTGACATCTAGATAAAGTTTTGAGGACTTGAGGCCTGCCACTGTCCCTTTGTAAGGGACACACTTTGTGACCTGAATGGCTAAATAAATAAATAAATAAATAAATAAATAAATAAAAATATGTATAAAAACTTGACAATATTCAGTGTTGGTGAAGTTGTGAGTAAAACATTTAGTACTATCAGGGCCAACTGGTCACAGCATTTGGAAGGGTGATTGCTGGTAACTAGTTAAATAAAATACATATATATATGTATATATATCTTTTCCCCCTCTCAGCATCTACCCTGTTGGAAAGGGTTGAAAAACAATCCCTGTGTCCCTCACCATGGGAATGTCTAAATAACCTGTGAAAGAGCTGTACTTTGGAATATGATGCAGTGTTTAAAATCAATGAATTAACCTTAAAGCTCAAAAATATATCGTTGACTGAAAAACAACAGGTTCCATATGGATACATTTATTATGATGACTTCTATGTAAAACAAGACAAAAAGCACTCACACAAAATGATATGTGTTTTCTTATGGGGACATATATGGAGATAAATGTATAATTTCAAAATCTAGAAGGCTACATAACATACTGATAACAAAGGTAACCTAGGAAGGGGTGAAGTCACTGACACTGGTGGGTACAGGGTGCTCATGGAAACTTTAGACTTCTTAGCAATTGTATTAGTAAACCCTAGCAGCTTAGACAAATAAATCTTGAAATTTCAGTGGCTTAACACAATAGAAAAGTGATTTATGCTCCAAAGTCCAAATGGGTTTTCCCAATATGTAGCAGCTGTCTTTCTGATAGCAACTCAGGGACCCAAAGCTCCTCTCGTCTCCTGGTTCTTCCACCCCTGAGGTTCCATGGAATCCCTTGCTGAGTCTGCAGCATCTGTCAGAGGTGGGAAAGAGTGTGCCAGTTACACAAAGGATGGTTTTACTTGTCATGTCTGGAAGTTGAATTTTCCTTCTTGATGTCTACTTGATTGAAAAAAATGAAATAATGGAAATGTTCATTGGACACTGGTTACCACTCATCACATGGCAGCACCCAACTATAGGGAGTTTAGAAAGTGAGGGCTGGCTCTATGCCTAGACAAAGATATCAGAGCTAGTGAACAGTGAGTTTCTGCAACAGTAATGTGTTAATTTTTGCATGTGTATTACTTACACAATTTGAAAATTAATAAAAATCAAATTCAGGCATAAAAATAAACCAATGTTGGTTGATTACCGGAAGAATACTACTTTACCCCACCTTGGCTCCATGTAGCTATGCGGTTTTACTTCCCTGGCTATCGCATTCCTCTGCAGTAAAATGAGGGTGTGGAATCTAATCATGGATAACCTAATTGCATTTATTAAATAATTGTTAGTATTTTGTATTATATTTTTTCCACATATGTTAAGTGCTATTCATAATCACTAATCAGGAGCTAATCAGTATCACCATGAGTTGAGTTCATTCCTACTGAAATCAGAGAAACATGCTAAGCATAGTCTTTGTTTTAATGGTATTTTTGAAATATGGAACTATCTAGAGGTACATTTTAAAATCTTTAGAACCCACTGGAATTAGAAAATGCGACTGGGAATCACCAGACTAAACTTGAGGTCTTCTCTGGCTCTAACGTTCCAATTTTATAGCTAAGATAGTGCCTTATAGGGGACACCACTTGTGTGGATATTTGTTAAAGGAATGAGTGAATCCGTAAGTTGAATTTATGCAAAAGTTTATACAAAAATGTATGTGTGTATGTGTGCACAAGAGAGAGCAAGGTTTATACTGAGTAAAACATTATTCAATAATTGAAAAGATATTAATAGATAGCTTTCTAAGGGAAATTAGACCACCAATTCAGCAGTAACTGAGAAGGCATTTGATCAAATTAAACATCCATCAGTATAAAAAAGAAGAAAATCATAAAAACAAAGATTGGAAGAGTAATTTGATTTTCTTTCCATTATAAGTAATATGATCTGATCTCAAATCAGCATATAGCACTTCCCCTAATCCAAGAGGTGTTCCCTAAAAAATTCAGGGAAAAGAAAGAAAATCTGCTACTTGCCCCTCATCATTTAATACTTTTTCCTAGAAGTTCTCTTCTAACCATTGCAATAGGATGAGAAAGTAATGCTATAAATACACTGGAAAAGAAGAAAGGAACAAAACTCTCCATATTTGGGAATGATAGATTTCTTCACCTAGAAAACTTGCAAAAGTCTTCCAAAAAACTTATTTATAAGAGCATTCTATTAAGCATCTGTGTTACAAATAGAAATATAATGAAAAAATTGCATTATCCATTCAGCATAACTAAAATATTTAAGAATTATCTTAACAAGAAATGTCAGCTGTTTGTATATAGAAAACTACAGAATTACTTTGTGGTAAAGATACAGACTTAAATGGATAAACATTTCATATTCCTGTATGGGAAGATTGGGTATTTTAAAGATGCCAACTCTTTCTCAGTAAATCAAATTGAATTTAAATTAACCTCTTTCCAACTTTGGAGTTGGGGAGAAGGAATTTGACAAAATTATCATAAGGTTCATCTTGAAGAATAGAATATTGTTATGAAAATGTTGAAATAAAAAGTATACAGAGGGCAGAAACAAATCCATCAGTTGTAAACTGCATGCTAAAATTTGGATAACTAAAAGAATATTGTACTGTCACCAGAAAATAGTGAGACTAGTCTCTGTAATGGAGTTCATCCAGACAAGACCGTCTAAGACCAATAAATATATAATATCTGGTCTAGGCAGCAGTCCTCATCATGGGAAATGCTAGTGATGCTCCCTGACACATGCTATTCCCTTGCCCCCCCACCCCGTGCCTAATTGATGTCTATTCACCCTTTAGTTTAGATCTTACTCTAACACCTTTTTGACCCTGTACCAGCCCATAGGGCATCAGTAACTAGCGCATGGCCTTATTCTGTGAATCAGTAAAGGATTTCAGTTTCATACCCAGAGGACGTTGACTCGTGGTAAGAGGTCCAGCCATAGCTGTGGACGATTCCTGCCCTATGCTATTGTCTGTACCTTGGATAAAGGGATAAAAGAATTTTGCCCACAATGAAAGACACACATCTGAGAGAAATACCCTGTGGTATGGCTGACAGAATTAGAACACAATATTACCTGAATATGCCAAAGTACTTGCTGAATTAAATGAGATGAAACGAGGCATACTTACCTGTAAGTTTCTACAACTTGATCAGAAGTTCCCTAACAGCAAGATGGGGTCTACCGTGGTCATCATTATTTCTCTAACATCTAGTGCAAGGTGGTTCACTAAAGTGTTAGTCCAGTTATTAAAATGTTTGAGAGGTAGAAAATCGAAGTAAAAACACCTATTAGATTTCTAGGAGGATCAAATATATTTTATGGAGTTTTGGGATTTTGTTGGCAGATGAATAATACATTTAAGAAGAATAGAATACGGGGCGCCTGCATGGTTCAGCGGGTTAAGCCTCTGACTTTAGCTCATGTCATGATCTCAGGGTCCTGGGATTGAGCCCTGTGAGGGGCTCCCAGCTCAGCGGCAGAGCCAGCTTGTCCCCTTCCCTCTGTCCTTCCCCCCTGCTCATGCTGATGGACTCTCGTTCTATCTCTCAAATAAATACATAAAATATTTTTTTTAAAGAAGAGTAGAATATGTTCATCAGATCTTATCCTTGGCTAAAATTTTCCAGTGAGATCTCGTTGCACTAAGAATAAATTGCAAGCCATTTGCTATGGCCTAGAAAGCTCCACATAATCTGGTCCTGCCTCTTTTTTTTCCTGAGCTCATCTGTTATCTCATTCTCCTGACTGTGCACCTGCCACACTGCCTTCTTTCTGATACTAGGACACACCAAGCTCATTCAACCCAAACTCATTCCTGTCCTAGGGCTTTTGCTCTTGCTGGTGCCTGGGCCTGGACCATTTTGTTCCCTGATCTTCACATGTCCTTGTGCAGTCAGGGATCAGCTCCATTACCACCTCCTCACTGCAGCCTTCCAGGCCAACCCGTCTAAACCAGCTTGCCCTCCCTCACCACCAAGTTTATTCTGCTGCTTCACTCACCTGCTGTTAGTGTCCAGTCCCTAGAACAATGTCTGGCCCATAGTTGGTACTTAATAAGCATCTGTTAAATAATGAATCTTTGAAAGAGTAAGAGAGGTAAGATACTTAAATCAAATAGCTTTGGTTAAGAAAAGAAGTAAAAGGTGTTGGCATTAGAGGTATGTTAATAAAAGATTTCAAATGTCAACTTATGAAAGTAAAGTTATTTGACCTGCTTTCCCTTCAAGACAAAGGAACCTCCATCACCCCCCATTTAATTTCAAGCCTGTTTTATTTCCTTTGTTTTGGCTTTTATAATGGTTATTTACTATAAATGAAATCACCAGTATTGTTTATCATCTCCATTTACATGTTAGCATAATGAATTCACTGATTTCTGAATACACGTAAGTTTAAGTTTAATGAATCTTTGTGTTTATTATTTATCTCAGTAGTTGAATTTCCATGTGGATTTCTGAAGTACTGCAGCCTTAGAACAACTAGATAAAACTATGCAGATTCAGACAAGCAATGTATCCTTATCATATTTACAAAAAAAGTTTTTAAAACTATAGTAATTGATGATTTTATTATAATTAACTTTGCCTAATTAAAAACACAAATGTGTAGTTGTATGGTTTTCTGTTTCCAATGAGGAGAAAAATCATTAGTTAAGTAATTGCCAAGTGTTAAGTGGTA
Organism: Ursus maritimus; assembly: GCF_017311325.1. Lineage (NCBI taxonomy): Eukaryota > Metazoa > Chordata > Mammalia > Carnivora > Ursidae > Ursus > Ursus maritimus. The sequence goes on from NW_024426996.1 coordinate 70,078,482, forward strand.
CTAATAGTAATACATCTTCTTATTCCACAATTTAATTATGGTTCTCAACCCTTTTCATTTTTTTGAAGTGAATTGTCCTTGAAAGATAGAAATTACAGGCATTTAGAATAGTAGATGATCGCCCCAAATCAAAAAGTCATAGCATTAGACAGTATTTTCTCAAAGGACTTGGAGAACTTCAGAGCACTTAAGATCTGCACATTAGAAGTGCAGTCTGGCAAGGGTATTTATACCTAATAAGCTGTCAGAGAATTAGAGTCTCAAGATAAGGAGCAATTGCTATGTTGATTTGCATAGAAGTGTTCAAGTATGTCTGTTTCACCACAATCTCACTAGGTTTTTGTTTTAATGTTTTCATTATTATTTTATTTTATACTTTGATTACTATTTTGAACATTTCCCCATATGATTATTTTCTACTGCTAATCTCTTTCATGTGAACTACCTATATACATTCTTAAGAGTTTAAGAAAAGTGTTTCACAATGATTAATAGAGATGAAATGCTCAAAACAACAGATGCATAGTAGTTTATATCTTCTCAATGATTAAAGAGTTCTCAGTATGTACCATTTGGCTTCTAAATGGTGGGAAATCAGCTAATATCTACAAGTATCATGTAGCTATCCTAATATCCACAAGTAACACCTACGAGAAAAGATGGGAGTTAGATACTGCTCTCCAGCACCACCAGCCTACCAACCCCAATAGCAAGAGCTTCTGGAAAATGGGGGTTGATGGTGGGGAACAAAACAGAACAACGAAAGCCTCCCAAGGAACTGGAATTCAGAGCTTAATATCTAAATTAGCTATGAGTAAATTTTTAGCCATCTCTAAATGCTTACCTACAATGTAGAGTATTATTTAGACATTCTTTATACACATTTCAGGCTCCTGAATAATTCAATCTGTCATTTTCTTGTCTTTCATAAGTCTATAGATAAATAATATATGTTGTATTGAACTTCCTTATATTTCACTCAGAGAAAATCTTGTGCTTTCATGTTCACCATGTACTTCTTCTCAGCTTTTGGAACTTTGACCTAACTGTGTAAGAAAAGTGGAACTTCCTTTATAATCCACTATAGTCTTAATCTCTGTTCAAGAATGTTTGAAGATGTAATCCTTTTCATGGGAGCACAATGTAGATTTAGGTATATCAATACTTAAATTATTTTTAATTCCAAGGATTAAAGTATAAACGTAAAATGTAGGTGTGGCGTATGCATATGACAGTATAAAATTTGAATAGGTTCAGAGTTGGTGTGTCTGCTGAGTTAGGGGACCCATATCTAACTCTGAAGAATTCACTGATTCAAAGTCATGTCTATTAGGCTGTGCAGTACAGTTGCATGATTTACTAAATTAAAAGGACATTTTAATCTTCTCAGTGCTTCAAAAATAATAAAATTGTACATTGAAATCAGGATTCAGAGAGAAACTGGCAAAGAGTTCAAAATCACAAATTCGTTTTTTTAATCTATTATCACATTGTATTATAGATGCTTACCTATTTGTTAACTTTCTTGTTAGAACTGAGTGAAAGACAGAGACAAAAATCTATTTTTCTGTTTCCAGCACCTACCAAGGAGCTTTACGCCTACTCTGGCTCCGTGAATGTTTATAGAAGAAATCAATGAATGAGTTATAGAGTGATTTCCTCAAGCACATGTGATTTTTTTTCTGGTTATTTGTCCCCTTCACTGCACATTATTTATATATTGCTTGTTGTGTGTGTGTTAGATTTTATATATACTCCCTTGTAGAACAAAAACTCTTTGGCAAAGATCACCTCTGTGGAATAATCGCGCCCAAAGATGTCCAGTCCTAGTACTTGGCACATGTGAATATGTTACCTTGTGACGGTAGATTATCCTGGATTATTTGGGTGGGTCTAATGCAATCACAAGGGTTCTGAAAAGTGGAAGAGGGAAGCAGACGAGGAAGACTCCAACCGCTATTGCTGGCTTGGCTAATGTAGGGAGGGGACATGGCCAAGGAAAGCAGCCAGCCTCTAGATGCTGGAAAAAGCAAGAAAACAGATTCTCCCCTATAGCCTTTGGAAAGGAACACGGCCCTACTGACACCTTGATTTTAGCTCAGCAAGACCCATGTCAGATTGTCAGGAACTATGAGATAATCGATAAAGAGAGTTTAAGCCATTAAGTTTGTAGTAATTTGTTAGAGCAGGAATAGAAGCTGAATACAGTCTCTGACACACCTTTTGTATCCCCTTCAGCTACTGACACAGGATGTGACACAAAAAGACTCAGCTATCTCTTATAGTTAATTTTTCTCATCACTTCCTTTTTCTTTTACATTAGCGTTTGTTACCCCATTCCGTGCTGGAGTGGGACAGCATTAATCAGGATTCGTCTGTTCTCAAATGACAGAAAGCTAACACAAACCCGCTTAAGCAAAAGAAGCGGGACCTCCAAGGGATGGAACTGGGTTTCAGTCCTAACTCTAATGAGGTCCCAAATCAGTCCACAAAGATTTCCTGTCTCTCTATTCTGCTTTCCTCTCTATGCAAGCTTCTGTGTTTCTATGATTCACATTTTCAGTGGCAAGATTGCCCTCTTTGTCTTTCAGGAAGGGATTCTAAGTTGACCATCTTTGTAGTTTAGGAGGTTGAAAGGTGCTACGATTATCCACTGTTACATTAAAAACTTGTTGGCTAAAAGTACAAATATTTATTTTATTTACTCATGGTTCTGCAATTTGGACAAAGCTATGGGGGACAGCTCATATCCACTTCACGTGACATCAGCCTGAGGCAGCTAATTGGAGCTCAAAGATTCCCTTCCAAGATGGCCTCACTCATGCAAGTTGGTGCTGGCTGTTTGCTGGTAGCTCAACGGGGGTTGTCAGCTGGAAGACTCGGTTCTTCATGTGACTGCTCCAAATGGTTGGGCTTCTCACAGTAGGGCAGTCTTAGAGTAGTTGAACTTCGTACATGGCCACTGACTTCCTACCCAGGTGCAAAGTAGAAGCTTCTCTAGAGGCCTCTTTAAGATTTAGCCCAAAACTGATACAAGGGCACATGCCTCCTTCTATTGGTTAAAGCGGACCACAGAGCCCAGTCCAGATTTGAGGAGAGGAGACTACGTCCACAAAGATGTGAATGCCATTGTCGTGGTTCAGTGGGGCCACAGTAGCAGTCTACCACAGTGGATAATGGAGCTTTGTGAGTGATGGTCCACACGAGACCATGCAGGAAATAAATCGTGAGGGCTATCCCACAAAGAAAAGGGGCTGAACACAAACCTCAGGTATCCCTAACAATCGGTTTCAGGAGTGCTAGAAAGTACTAAATAAAGGAAAGCTGCATTCCCCTCTAAGTATATTTACTATACAGTTTGTACATTTTCTGGAGTTGGAGAGGTAATTCAAAATTGAGGTTTAAAGTTAAGAAGCTGCAACCTTGTTCCCTATTCGATTTTTTTATTCTGTGAATGAAAATGATGATAATATAGCAGATACTACTACGAAGGAATTAAATGGCACAGGACTCATGACGAATAAACTACGATGTGGCTAATCCAGTGGTGTTTATTTGCAGTAACCTTTTTAATGTGACAATTCCTTGGATATTGTAGTGAAATATTTTCACCCTACATCTACATTTTTATGGTTTGTGTTTATTCTTCACAGTACAGATCCCAAAATGTCAAATTGTTAGAGCTGTTTTATGGAAATTAGTTTTAGGTTAGACTATTTGAAATGCATTAAATTAATTTTATCTGTTTAGCAAAGTACAATAAGGTTTTTCGCATTAACAAAGTTTTCTTTATAATATCAGCTGTGTGTGTTTAATGACATGGTGGACTCAAACCACTCTTGTTTGAATTTTATATTTAGCAAGTGAACATACGCTGTTGGGGATTAAGCAGTATTTGGAAAATGTATGTGTGAGGATTATTTAGGATGGAATTGCCAAAAATCCTGGAATATTTAATACACACTTGTTGATTGATTTTACTGCAATAAATATGAAGCAATAACAACTATATAAATTATTCAGAGACTAGTCATCCACAGCAGGATTCTTTAGAGATTACTTCAGAAAACAGTTTGGCAGGATATTCTTTTTATAGTTGTTTTTTTTCCCCCCAAATCCATGTACAAAAGAGATATAGATCCATATGGAATGGATTAACATTGATTCTTTTAAAATGAAATTAAACATTTTAAAACATTCAAGTGAAGATTGTATGATCTTTCCTACTAAAGCTCTCTTTGGTAATTTATTTATCTTAAATATTATTTTTGTCTTTCAGGAGGCATTATATAGCGAATGTAAGAGATTTATTAAAAACCTTGGATCGCTTGAGAGTGCTTTAGTACTTTGCCTCAAAATCTGCACATAGGCAAAATTCCTGATATTATGAGTTGGGATTTTCAGTTTAAGAGGATTTAAAATCTCTGCTGAAGCAAGGGCTTGTTAGGTGTTTCTAAGCATCATATATCAGAGTGACCCAGCTACTTACCAGTCGTTCAAACTAAAATGGGGCAGGACAGGACACATGGAATCATAGAGACCTATTTAGACCAAGTAGAAGGTACCAAGTTCTCTTAAAATTGGCCTTTTTCTTTTTCTAGAAAGATAACCAGCTCCAGAAGCAGATAGAATAATCAGTATTTACATAGGTATGGACCTCTTTGTATATGCAGATCCAAGTTACTTTTTAAAGATTCTCAATCCTTAAAGCAGTTGGAGACATAGTGTTGGAAAGAGTAAATGTTTGCAGATTTGGAATGAGAGACCCCAATTATCTACTTTTAAGTCATGTGACTTTGATAGAGTCCCAATGACCTCTTTTTGTTTTTGTTTTTTTTGCATAATAATCCTTTTGGTTTCCAGTTCCCCACTATCTTGAGGTTGTTCTGAAGATCCAGTGAAAGAATGCCAAAATACTTTACATACTGCAAAGCATTACATTATTAAAATTCACATTATGACTACTATTACTAATAAAACATGATCAGATGACTGGCCTATAAACAATTCACTGAAAAATTCAAGTCGATTGGATGTGTTTTATTTTTTTTTAAATATGTTCATTTAGAGGATACTTATGAGACCCAAAGTAGTCAATGCTTTTGTTCCTGTTATTTTTAAAGCACTAACCCTTACATTATTGACTTTCAATGGACACAAATCTGGAGGGATGAATGGACAAATTTTTTCTGAGCAGTTGGGGATTTTATTTCACTAACTGCAACCCAAAAGGAAGGGTCATGGCTGTTTATAAAAGAAAGAAATTTACCTCCTGGTATGATTGATTTCTTGAGATGATTTGTATCCAGTTGGAGTTCTGGCAATGGTGTGGGGTGCAAGGGGCCATTGGATATTTTTGTTAATGGTTTATTTCTCTGTGTTTCTCTCCCAGCTATCGGCAGGACCCTTATCCCTCGTTACTTTAGCACTGTGTTTGAAGGAGGGGTGACCGACCTGTATTACATCCTCAAACACTCAAAAGAGTCATACCACAACTCATCCATCACAGTGGACTGCGACCAGTGTGCTATGGTCACCCAGCATGGGAAGCCCATGTTTACCAAGGTACAGAACATACTCAGCAACACGGCTTGTTCTTCTGTGGGTGTACTGAAGGATAATAATTATGCTTTTCTTCCCGAACTTTGAGCTGATTTCTCACATCTCAGACACTCTCAGCTCTATGACATAATCTCTTTTGTCTGTGACGTGGCTAGACTCTTGGTGAACACTGTTCTAAGATGTGTGCATGTAATACAGAGTGAATATGAGAGAGCCTCAAAACTAAGAGAGACAGGGTTTTGGCTGCCTGTTAAACTCAGGTTTCTAAATTAGAATTTTGACTGTTAAACAAAGAATCTTCTACAGCGAAAAGAACATTCTCCCATTGTTGTGTGGTCAGCAGTTGTGTTTTGTTTCTAAAATTAAATACTTTTTAAAGCTAAATTTAAATGTTAACAAATGGGGAGAAAAAGCAACTAATTACAAGTCAACTAGTTGTAACCTTTAAGGAACATAAAAACATAAAAATATAAATGGACTAGGGAATTCAGAGTTTAAAGTTTGTTTCCCGAAATTCTGAGAAGTTTTGTGGTTGGTCAGTCATCAAGTGAGCACAGTAGAGTCAAAAGTTGGTTGTGAGAAAGTGGGTGGAGGACTGGGTAACATGATCTATGAGGCACAATTCAAGGCCCTATGAAGGATGTGAAGTGAAAGAGAATGTCTTCTGTAAGTTCTCCACCTATGACCCTTCCCATCCACAGACAATCAACTTGTGGAATATTCCCTCTGGGCAAAGACCTTTCTAGAACACTACAGACAACCCCTTTATGTCCTCTCTCAAGTAGCAAAATTAGTAAGAACAAATATTTAGCCAGAGAATCTGACAAACAGAAGGTTATGTTAATGAAGACTAGTTATTGCATTTTGACGAAGACTCAACGTGAAACTAATCTGTAATATTAATGACAGCAGCTATCTCTTCTAGTTGAAAACACACCTGACAATCCTCCCTTCATAGCTGAGAAGTTGAGTTATCAGGGTTAATTGCAAAAGCCCCAATTACAAGACGGAAGATGTGTTTGTTACTCGTGCACAGTATTGCCAAAAGAATAAAAATAAAATTTTTATCATTGAAAGTATCTGCTGATGTTGCTGGTACAACTCCATCTTCCCAGTTGCTCACAATGATGTAAAAAACCAAAGGCTAAGGAAACGGTGGTAAAATACAAAAGCAGATCATCCAATGCCATTGATTTCGGGGTATCTTGATTTCGTCAATAGACATTTTAAATGTGGGGCAGAAGTTGGGTTTTTGTCTTTCTTCCTTTTTAACAGTTGAACAGAAAGAGAGATTGCCAATCAGAAACAAAGAATATTCCCACTGTATGCAGAAGTCCGTGCTGGGAGGAGTTTTGTTACGTGGAAAGGGATGATCACCTGGATGATGGTGTAATCTGCCAATGTCTCACTTCATTTTGGAGATGTAAAATATTTACATAATCTTGTATCTCAGATGGATAACACAACCTATTTCAAATGTTAGGAAGTCAGAGCCCCACAGAGAAAAGCTTTCTCTGCCAGCTCATTATTGTTTTTTTGTTTTGTTTTGTTTTTGTCTAGACTTAGCATTATGTTTAGGTAATCAAGAAAAACACGCCAATTCCTTCTGGTTTAAGGGGAAAAAGAAATCCATGAGAATTAAATAAAATGGCTGTAATGAAGAAGCTACTTCCAGAGCCTATAGCCACTGAAAATAAAAATGCTTTTTGTGGCATCCCTTTTATAAAAGAAAAAATATTTTGTATGAACACAATATAATAATTTATAATAAATTTTATAATAATCCATAATTTTAAAATAACTTGTGCAACATTTTAAATACATGTAAAATATATAATAAAAAGTAGTCCTTTTTATTTTCTCAATTTCTTTCATGCCAGGCCAAAGCTTTTTCATAAATGAGCGTAGTCAGCTGCTCCGAAGGTAAAATGCTATATATTCAGGATAGGTTTTAAATTTTTTAAAAATCCCATTCTTCTGATGAATCGATAAAGTGCCTTTTTTCACTCAAATCAAGAAGCGAAGGTTTCCCTCTGTTGCAATTTTTCCTCACCCAGGAATGCTTCCGTCTCCGATGGCCATGGGGAAGACCAGAGCAGCCTCCTCCTGAACTCAGCTCTTTCGGCCCCAAACTTCCAATTATTCAGTTCACCTCTCACTCTACTCCAAGGCAATACATTTCCCAACTCTCCTAATAAAGATTTCCATACTGTGATGAAAAATATCAGTTTCTGGGAAATGCAGCTTAGCTATGTGGACTTAGTCCAGATGCTAATTGTGCACATTTATTTTTAGAAAATTCTAAAGCATTCATTTTTTTCTTTTTACTTTTTTTTTTTTCCCTCCTTGGTGATTATTATACTACCCAAAGAATCCTTCCAGTTTTTCTTTTGTTCTGATATTAATTAAAAACAACCCATCTTCATGTAATAAAATAATGTGTTTAGTATAAAACAGTGAGCTCATGACCTTTCAGTATCACAAAGAAAAATATAGTCTGGAAGCTCCTGCTTTATTTTTAAAGGGGAGCCCGCTGTACATGGAATTACTCTAGCACATTATGTCCAGGCATATATCACATTGTTCTAATTTAGACTATCAATACACTCTAATTCCCCAAATAGCGTTTGACCCAGTGGTTCTGAGTTGCTTTTATGAAAATTTGGTCAACTCGTGAATCAAAAATCAGCCGCAGTCCTAATCAACAGTAATATTTAATATTCCTCAGGAGTATAGTGCACATTTTGCAATTTCCTGATCCTAGGAACATTATAGATTATGGATAAATATGTAATTAGAGTTTTAAAAACACACATTATGAAGCCTTTCTTTTCTGTATTCAATTTCGAATCAAATTGAAAACAAGGCTTAATAATCTGAAGAGCAATCACCAAGGTTTTCAGAATCAAAGACCCTTGAATTATATCTGAGGGTGTGAATACTGGCAGATGCGGAGAGGAGCCCTCTCTGGGGTACACATCGGGCTACTTTTAGATTTTACAAACTAATAGTAATAGTGACAGCCGTTACCAAACACCCATAGCTTTATGTTTTCTCTGATCTTGATGATTTATTATGCAATTATTTATCACTATCGAATAGTACCCTGGAAGTGCCCCCGCCACTTTCCCTTTACGAAGACTCAGTCATGTCTTTGCCATCATTCCTGTCTTAGCCTGTCTACAACATTGTAGTCCCGCATTTATCCATTTCTACCCTTATCCCGATGCCAGTCCAATTAGTATAATATCAATGATCATATTGCTCTAATATATGTATCCATATGCATTTACATATGCATTTACATATGCAGCATCTCCACATAAAATACTGTGAGCTTTATGCAATTGTGAATCTGCAGTATTTCATGCATAAAGACCCAGAAAACTAAGTAAACACTTCTACCTAAAAAGCACATTTTCTTTCGTAGCAGCTCTATGAAAATCATTTGTATTGTACAACGGCATGGTCAACATTGCTTTACAATTAGTCAAAGAAAGAAAAGGGTTAAAAAGCTACCGGTTAGTTTGAGAAATGTTCTTTTTTAGTTCCCTTGTTCCTGGCCTAGTCTCAAGCTAGCACGTGATCCACTGAATGCCTGCCAGCCTCTTTCTTGTTGATCCTCCGGAGACCATCTGTGCTGGGGGCATTGATTAGAGTGTGTCTGCTGGGATTACATCTTTTCTGTTGCCATGCCAACTAATCAGCTGATTTTGGTTACCACAGAAACAAAATGTCAGAGCTCACAGTACGGTAACATGAATTCAGCACAACAGAAAATGTTTTCTTAATTGGGGACCCTTTTGATTTTGGATTCCAAGTGAAAGGCAGCTTTAAAAAAAAAGGCCAACTTTAGATAAAAGCTACATTAATTGTATTGATTAAGAGGAATGCACAGACTTTTTCTGAACAGAGAAAATATTAATTCTCCTTTATAAGCTATGTCTGTTTTTTACCATTTCCAGACAAGGAATATATATATTTTTTTTTCTTAGGCACCTCTATTCCATTTGCTGATTGTTGCATGTAAAATAAATCACAAAGCCTTCAGTTTCCTTTAACTTCCATAATGGGGGCAGGAGGCAGGGAGGCCAAACAGGGCTCGGGAGAAGGCCATGGGTAAAACTACCTTGGGGGAGACCAAGAGTGACCAAATTTTCCTCCATCCTTCTGTTCAAGGAAGTCATTTAATTTTCCTTAAAGAAAACACCCAACACAGTCAACTCAGATTCAGTTTTAAGGATTCCTCTCTTACACGTGATATGCTCTGGGTAAAGCTGATTTCTTGGTTTGGGCTGACAAAGGAGGAGCCCAAGGCTTGTTGCAGTTTTCCCTTTTGTAGGCCCATGACAGTTTGAAGGCAAGAGGGGTCCTCAACTGGTTTGCTCTGTCATGATGAACAGAGAATATGATTTAACTCGACCTTACAGATCCTCCAGTTGAGTAACTCATCAGAAGGACTCCATCTAGGCCTTCTCATTATGAAATTCTATTCCAGTAGAAGTAAACCAGAACCTCCATCTGCCCTGGGTTTGTGGTTCATAAACACAAAACAAATAGATTAGATAAGAAAAAAGCATGACGTTTAACTGGGCTAATGTTTGTTTAAACATCTAATAATCTCCCTTCTTTAAAAAAAAAAAAAAGGGATTATAGCATCCAAATATCCCTGTCCTCTACTGTCAAGACATTTCAACTGTCACTGGCTGACTGCAGTCACCTCCCTTTTGTGAAAGCTTTCACCGCAAGTGGCATCTGTCATACTAACACCCCCGGGGGGAATTGTGTGCCTTAATCTCCGTGCAACCCTTTTGAAAACCTTGGTGAATTAATTCCAATGCTAAGGATGTTCTACAGGAGTGGTCTGGGGACACGAAAGTCTTCCCCCATTTCAGAGAGCATAGCACTCATGGCTAAGATGCCAGCAAGGAAGCTCTGAGGACCATTCAGTTGAGGGGGTTTGGGGCAAGGTGTCTAAATGCCTGAAATTATCCATGGATTCTGCTGGTGGGGTCTGAGTTGGAGGTCTTCACCCAGATTATCAATAGTTATCCTACAGTGTTTCTGAGACCTGTGAAAAAAAGGAAATTGTGGACGTTAATAACATCTTTCTTACGTAGTACACTGGCAACACACGTTACTAACGCTCCTTGTACTGGTATTTGGCTTGTTTAAAGAAAATATTACCGGGACACCTACATGGCTCAGTCAGTTAAGCCATGATTTCGGCTCAGGTCATGATTTCAGGGTCTTGTGATCGAGCCCCCACCCTGGGCTCCATGCTGGGAGTGGAGCCTGCTTAAGATTCTCTCTGCCTCTCCTTCTCTGTCCCTCCCCCTCCCCCTCTCAGATGTTTTCTCTCTCTCTCTAAAAAAATTTTTTTTTAAAGAAAAAATAATAAAGAAAATACTACCTTAAATCAGAGTAAATAGCAAGCACCTAACTACTGCCTAGGACATAGTTGGAACTCAATAAATGGTGGCCTTCCGTATTAAATTCCCAAAGAGAGAAATGGTTATTAATATCTCATAAAAGGTTGAAATAAATTGCTGATTATCTTCATGGACTATAGTTTTAGTCCCCTATTGAGTTAATTGTTATTTATGATTTTTAAAACTTGTGTGGTGCATTGATCTCCAAAACTGCATATATTGTTTTTAGCATAGGAAACCTTTATCCAGAAAAGCTTGATCAGAAGTCCCATACAGTGAAACGATGAAACTGAAGCTGCTCTGGTTGAATGGAGAAAATGGGTGGAGATCACATGGTCCAGCTGGAGGCCGGACTCTTCCCAGCAGAGGCCCTGAGACACCTCCCTGGATGTCTAGGTCTCAGAGAGCACGTTAGGACAACCACTAGTCTGGGGTATCTTTAAAGCTACCATTTACTGCCATCCTACTATGTGCCACGTACAATACCAGGCAATCTACATGCACAGTATCATTCATATATTTCCCCAGGAACCCTGTGGAAGGTTAGTATTATCCTCATTTTGCAGATGAGGAAAGTGGAACCTAGGGAATTTATTTGGTTTTCTCCAAGTCCCCAAATAAGTAAAAAGTAGAGTTAGGATGTGCATCTAGTACTTTCTGATGTCAAAGCCTCTGTCTGCTCTAAAGCAAACACGAACTGAATAATCACTTGTAACTATTAAACTGGACCAATATGCAACCACTACTTCCGATTTTTTAGTTGAAATAGGATCAGTGGTGTCCGTTTGCCTCACATTTTCTCCCATTTCCAAGTCATTACCAGTGGAATAAAATAGGTAAATTAAATAGGAACTACATGCTGAAAATGTCTGACTATCAAAAGAAGAAAAAAATGATCACCCTGTCAAGGAAGAGAGCCTCACCAATTCTGTTTCATTAATAATACATATTTTTCTTAGAAAGATATCACCTCTTCCCCCAAAGCCTGGCCTTTTATAAAAGCAAGCAGAATTTGTCACTGCCGATAAGATGTGATTGAAGGAAGACACTCTAAGCATGCCTCTATTTTCCACATGCCAATACCTGATCCCGAGGGCGTTGGGTTACAACATTGTCCCCCTGGAATTTGTCCCTGAAAATGAAAACTTCCTCTGGTTGGGTACCCCTGTAGTAAGTCACACTCAAGCATGAATTATTTTATGAGGTGCTTTCTCCCAGCGTAGGGCAACCACGATTAGAACAAGATTTCGAGCTCCTATGGCGGAAGGATGATAGAAACAGAGAAAAAAGGAGGTGGGAGAATGTGATTTTTGCGGGGACACACCATGTGCCGGGAGCTTTTGACATAATACTGCAATAATACAGGTTTTGTTCCCACATTTGCAAATGAAGAAACCGAGGCTCACGGAGTTTTGGCAGCAACCAGTCAAGTCACTAGGAGCCCATGGCCAGGAGGCAGCTGTGTGCTCTTTCGAACCCGCGGATTCTGGAGCTCACGCTTGTCTCAGTATGCTGTGCATAAAGCACTTGTGTCACAGCCTTGCCAAGACCCCACACTGCCCAAGGACAGTCAGGGAGACCGCGCTGAGCAGCCGATGTGTGAGTTACACACATGTGGCCCTCCCACCGTGCACAGCCAATGAGTGTGTTGTTTGTCGCTTCCAGGTGTGTACAGAAGGCAGACTGATCGTGGAGTTCACCTTTGACGATCTCATGAGAATAAAAACGTGGCACTTTACCATCAGACAATACAGAGAGTTAGTCCCAAGGAGCATTCTAGCCATGCACGTAAGTAATTTCAGCACTATTTTACTCTCTCCCCACCCCCACCCCATTTACTCAAGGAGGAAAAGTCCAGCTCTCTCTCTGTGAAAGAATGCCAGCAGTAGACACGGGTTGAGTAATGAACTCTCAATTTTGAGTTTTCCCCTCAACTATTTTATTCCACAGGCCCTTTTCCCTCGCCTTTTTTCCTGAGTTTGGTGCATTGTGAGATCCTTTTTTTCTTTTTTTTTGATATTTTATTATTTTAAACTCCAAACTGAGGTTACCTCATTAAACAGGTTGTACTTTCCTTAAATTCCACTGAGTCATTATCAAGTACTGCTCTGCCTGGGCTATTAAACCTCTTATGTATAACTGGGGAAGGAAATAAAGCAAGAAGTAAGGAAAACAGTTTCCAGTTTTGATTAGAACCATCTGACAAGATGTGGGGCTCACGTACCTCAGATCTGTGTCTATATCATTCCTAACCGCGGTGTTGGAATGAAATGGGCGATTTGGGGTTCGCTCCTTTTCACTTGACCATAAATCACATCGCATTTATTGAGCACCAACTGGGTGCATGGCTGGATCTGATGCCATTCTGGAGATACGTTTTAGAGGTAAGACTTGGTAAGAGCTCGCTGAGTGCAGTCCCTGAGGAAGGCGTCAAAGGCGTTGACTTAAATAAATCCCTTTTCCATAATGCATGATGCAGCAGTTTCTGCGAAGAAGCTTTGGAGCAAAATCAGACTTTATGAGCCTGATTTTTAAGACCCTGTACAATCAAAAGAGAATACAATAAGAGTAGCTGGTATTTACTGGGTGTTTGCTATGCCAGGTCTTGTGCTAAGCGTATGTACACATTCTGTTTAACCGTCCTGGTTACCCAGGGATCATTATCCCTGCTTTAGAAGTGAGAAAAACCAAGGCTCGGTCTTGATACGTTGCTCCATGTTTCTCAGCCCGAAAGTGGCAAATCAAGATTTCAACTCGGGCTGGTACGGACTCCAAAACCCAGGCTGATGAGCCATCTGTCTCCTGACTATCCAATTCCAGTCTGTCTCCCTGGGCTTTTGTCCTCAACCCTCTCCTCCCGACTGGTTAAACCCAATCTCTCCCCTTCCCGTTGACCTTGTGCTTCCTGCTGTGGCAACGCACTCTCCTCCTCCAATCTTTCCGCCTATCTGTACCCCCAAGTTCTTTTCCACTTTCAAAGCCCAGTTCACATCCTCTACTCCCCTTGAAACAGCCCAGAGTAGCCACTCTTATTATTCTCAAAGTGGACCAAGAGGCACCAGAGGGTAGCATCCGGGAGCCTGGGCCCTGGAATGAGATCACATATGTTTGTATCCCTGTTCCTGTGTGACCTTGGGCAAGTGACATGGCATCTCTGTGCTTCAGTTCTTCATCTATAAAATGAGTACAGTAATAGAGCCTGCTTCATTGGACTGGTTTGAGAGTTAAGAGTTAATGCGTGTAAAGGACTTAGAACAGTGCCTGACACGTAGTAGGTCTTCAAGTAGCAGTGGCTGGCTTTAGCAGCTTCTGCAGCAGTAACATCCTTCCTTTCCTTTATTATTATCTTGTCCTCTGTCTGCAAAGTTGATGCGTCTGATGTTGACCACAGCTGCCTGAGGCGTATCTCTAGTATCAGCTCTTCCTGGCATGCGGAAGGGCTTCTGTAATACTGGCTCTGTGTCCACAGAGGACCCCTTCCCGGAAACTGACGTGAGAAGCAACAAGCTCGGACTCTTTTCTCTGACTTTTGGTATTTTATTGAAATACACAAAGCCAATTGGTTGCATGACTATGAGGAAAATTAAGTACAGGAAAGAATAAATTCAAGTGTTAGAATAACTTAGGTAGTCTCATGACTACAGGCATGAAGACAAAAGGGTGTTAACTGAGTCTCTCCCTGTTTAGCTCCAGTTTGCTTCTACCAGTTAAGAAAGAAGGAAAGACAAACGGAAAGAAAGNGTGTCAACCAAGAGACTCATCTCACAATGAAATCCAGAAAGAATTTTCATTTTTTTTTTGTAGCCCACGAGAACATTTGGGGTAGCCCATGGAACAGTACATCCCTTTTAAAATGTGGCAGATATTTTGGAAAACGTGATGCTTACCCGTACAGTACTGCAGGATGACAATTGTTGAGAACATCTATTCCTAGCCTCGGCTTAATGGGGAAGCAATTTAGAATTCTTAAATAGATAGATAGATAGATAGATAGATAGATAGATAGATAGATAGATAATATCTGTATATAAATATATTTATAAATATCTGTATATTATATATAATATATAAATATATAATATATATAAAATATCTTTAAAAATAAAAATATATTGATATATATATATAATTTCATAGAAGTGGCAAAGTTTTCAGATACAGTCTTGGACTCCAAGCTGTCAAACACAACACTATCACAACAGCATGCAAAGGCCAATCCTAAAGCCTGGCTCTACCAAATCCCGAGACCCCCCCTTCGCCGCTGAGCACCAGAGACTTGGAAGGGTCCTGACAGGGCTTGGTGGCCCCCCTCCTGAAGACACGAGGGCCTCTCACAGAGGATGTAAGTGGTTTCTCCCAAGGACTCAAAGTATGCCCGACTCCTTTGGGTTCTCCCCGGCAACAGCTCTTGCATCATAGATCCCAAGATCTCCTTGAGCCATTACATGCAAGTGTCTTCAAAACATAAATCAAATGATCTCCAGCAACCTCCCCTCTGAGAAAAACGGACAGTGTTGAGATTGCATTTCTTAGCAACTGTAGCCCAGTCTGAGACTTTCTCGGCACCATCTTGCAGAGAGAAAATACATGATTTTTTTTTTTTTCCTGTTTAGGCACAAGATCCTCAGGTCCTGGATCAGCTGTCCAAAAACATCACCAGGATGGGACTAACAAATTTCACCCTCAACTACCTCAGGGTAAGACCAATGGGAGGATTACATTTCCTGGCGAATTTGAAAAGTGCTTTTGAGGCGTAGATGTATCTTGAAGCAAGGAGCTAAACTGAGATAAAATAGCACAGTACGTGTGTCTTACACCACAGTGTGCGTGTGATCAGTGGGGGATGGGCTTAATTAAAGCCGCAGGCCTAGACTTTGTCACGGTGGAACTTCGTCTCTGTTGGTATGACTCTTGGAATTAAGTATTCAAAGGCCAGCGATGTCTGCTCGTAGTGTTTCGGCGCTCTGCCCCTCGTGGGGGTCTCATGCTCACTGCCTCTGAGTCTCCACCCAGGGAGTGTCCCTGGGGAGAGACCCAGTATGCCCCCCAGAGAGGGTCCCCCAAAGTTCAGCCCAATGGTGGAACATAGACATTTATTTCTAAGTCTTCTTAGGGGCTCTCTGTGTAACATGGAACAGATTTTCTGGGTTGGATATAAAGTCAGTTTTGATTTTTAAAAATTAAGAGTCAGGCAAAAAATCTCTTCCTGCATAATAACTATGGCTTCCGTATTTGGTCTAAAAGGGACACATTTGTCACTCCGGTTTGTGGTGTAGAATTACAGTCGTCATGTTGCAGGTGGAGGATATGGTTTCCTTCATAAAGCAAGCATTGTCCTCCAGATTCCACAGGAAGCCAGTGGCCGCGTTCCACGTTCCTTTGCCTCTGCATTGCTGAGCTCCCTCATTGTCATTGTGCGGCCACTTCTCCAGCCCCCCACCCCATCATGGAGTTTATGCTGTTGTTTCTTGATCCCTAAGCACTGTGCCGGTTTGCAATTTTGTTTTGTATTCCCAACCCTCTGTATACAATCGCTTTGTATATGTCAAAATGCTGAAATGCTTTGGCTAGACTTTCTCTCTGGTGAATTAAGAACGATTTGAACAAAGGCTTCCAAGTTACGCACTCATCGCCATGTGCCAGGTCTTGGGCTAGACAGTGAAGATTCAAAGACAAAAGTCATGGTACCTGCCATCAAGAAACCCACTCCTATGAGGGCCAGACCCATACAGAGAACATGATACGCAAAATGGTAAATAACCCTGATTGAAGTTTCCAAGTGGAATTATGGGAGTACAAAACAGAGACCTCTCAGAAGAATACATCAGAGAAGCTTGATGTAGGAGATGATGCCTGACTTGAGTGTGAAAGAATGAATAAAGGTAAAGCCAGGAAGGGGCAGGAAGGACATTCCCGTTAGAGGGAAAAGAAAGGGCCTGGATTAGGGGAAGGAATTCCAAGCAGGTGAATGATGCTGGACATGGAGTGAGAAGCCAGGAGAGGCGAGAAGGAGAGTAACTTAGAAGCCAGGTCTTGGAGCAACTGGTTGGCTGGACTACCAGGCCAGAAGCCTCTGAAAGGATGAAACGTGAGCATAGTAGTGTCCCCCTCCCGAGTAGGAGAGAGAAGAGCCATCCAGCCTAGATGCCCTATGTCCAAGTCCAGGCATAGCAAGAGCCAGAGTCAGCTTTGCTCCCCACCACCCTACTTCACCCCAACACCAGCACCATTTTGGCAGCCCTGAACCAGGTTGTTCTCCAGTCAATGGTCCTGTGGTTCCTGCTCAGAGGGAAACCAGAAACCAGAGTCTGCCCAGGAGGGTGGGTGGACAGGCGAGGGCCTCTAGGAAGGGTAGCTGGAGCTAGATTCTTCCAAACTTCCGGGCTCTGCATTTAGAACTGCCCCCATGAGGCCACTGGCGCAGCGGGAATGGGTAGCAAGGCCTGGGGAAGTGGGAGTCTGTGGCACGCTCTAGCCACAGGACTTCAGAAGGCTGCTCTCCACTGCTCGGCATTTCATCTTGTTAGAGACCGTGAGTGCTTTAGTTTAAGCCATCTGAAGACGCCTCTCCTCAGGCAGATAAAGAAGTTTCATTCTGTGTGCCCTCAGCTGACGCCACTGGAATCTGGGACTTTGGATTCTGTCCTAGATTTGGTCACTCACCCTCTGGGGAAATCTGGACAGATTCACTATTACGTCTTTTAGCTGCATTTAACACAGGTCAATACATGCTAAATTTCCTTCCTCCCCTTCCCCTAGCCCCTCTTATTATCATCAGTAAAATGGTAACTTTCACCTTGGGGTCAACAAGGCCCACGTGGTTCCCATGTTCTACAATTTTCTGATTTTAGCCTGCAAAGACTGAGAAGAGCATACTTGCATAGAGGGGGAAGAGGCGGGGATTGGCACCAACCCCTCTCCCAGCAGCGACAGGAGGAAGACGTGTGTGGGTTTGGGCAATATGGAATCGTGTTTCAAAGGCTACCACTTAAATGTGGTGCTTACAGCATGTCCCGACTTCACCAGTCTTCACAACGGTCCACGTGCCCTAGCACCATTTGCATGAGAGAGCCGGGCACGGAGAGTGCGAGTAAGTGAACTCAGTCACCCAGCCTTCTGCCACCGAGTGGCTGGGCTGGGACTTGAACTCGGGCCGTCTGGCTCTAGAAGCCATGAGCTTCATGCAGAGCTCTGCTGCCTTTCTAGTAAGAAGGGAGAATGATGATATTGACAGAAATTGGACCGTGTCTCTCCTGCCTTGACAGGGGAGTAAGCATCGTTTCTCACTGGGACCTTAATCCACTTTGCCAAAAGTAACAACAGCTCCTTGGAGGGTTTCACGTGCAGATTAGGTGGGACAATCCATGGAAAGGGCTTAGTGCAGGCCTGCGGATAGAAAGCACCCAGTGCGTGTTCATTGGCATAATTTGTTGAGCACCCACTATGTGTCCATCGTTGTTGTTCATACTGGAACCATGGAGAGCAACATGGCATCTGACTCTCTTCTCTTGCTCTGGGTCCGCCTAACACTCCTTTACTTCCCCTGCTCGTGCATCTTGGCTCAGCAGCTGCTTGCCCTTCCTGCCTCCATCCCTCCCTTTGCTCACTCCATCTATGACTTTTTCCTCTGTCGACTGGTTCAGGACTCTTTCATTGAGCCCACTCTGTCTTCCTGGCCTTGTGCCAGGTGGTGGGCCTTCATCGTGGAGATGTAGCCCTTTCCAGGGCTGGGGGAGGCCAGCAGAGTGTGGTCGGCCACAGTTCCAGCGAGGTGTGCTGACCTCGAGGGAGCCCAGGGACGGGTCCTCTGGTCTCCGGTGTCCTCCCAGCAATAACGCAGGGCAGTTGAGAGCCCCTCGGCAGGTCAAGGCTGAGCAGAAGCGCACACTCAGTTCCCAAAACCATGCACGTGGGCATTCCCATGATGAAACCTGGCCTGGTTAGTGGTTACTAGGAATGACAAAGATTTTTTTTGGATTAGAACTGGGGTCAAAGATTTCCTTAGGGCTCTTATCATCTGATATTCGTAAGACAGCTGAGCAGTCCCCCAGTTTATTCATTTATAAAACTGCTTTAAAAACCTGGGGCTCCCCCGTCCTTCTGAGGAGCCAGGCCTTCGGCCCCAGCCTCAGGGGGTTATCTGAGGTATTGTTTAAATAGTTCACGAGGAGCTCCAAAACCACACCCAGATCAGAAAACGAGGTCCCACACATGTGTTGGCGAATATTAATCCAAGGCCTTCTAAACCAGCAGAAACATTTTCTTTAAATCGATGCATCCCACTCTGGAAGGGAGGGCTAGAGTTTTCAATGCTCCAGACATGCGAAATTTCAATATTCTGGGGCTTTCATGTACCAAAGTTAAGCAGTACAGAAAGTAAGCAATTGCAGTCATCTAGCTTCGCCAAAACAGGTTCTTTCACTGCCGTGAAATTCCCAGTCATTCCTGTGGAGGCCGGCAGCGGGGGGCTCTGCAGAGCTGACGGGCGGGGGGGGGGCTCTCATCACTGGAGGAAGGCTCAGGTGAAGCACGCTGAATGCCTTTGAGCTTGCGAATGCCAGGGATGGCACCGAACTCAGACGCTCGCCTGGCAGCACTTTGGAGGGGACTCTGGTGACCTGATGCTTTGGAAGTGACAACAGAACAGATGTTGTCATTTGATTTGAGTTGTCACGTTGCCTGCCATTGCCTCCTGTCTCCTCCCAGCATAACGAGGCTGGAGATGCTGAGAGGCGTGGTGATGGCTGGCTCTCCGGTCCAAGGGGAGCAGCAGCTGGCGGTCACCGAGCAGGGATGGGGCTCTGATGAGATGTGGTCCCAGTTCCTGCCTTGGGGACCTCTGGCAGACCAGGGCTGGCTGGTTGAATGTTCCTGTGGTAGTTGTCCAGGCTGGGGCTGGGAACAAGGCTTTGGAGGAGGAGTCATTGAGTCGTGGCTATCAGGCACTCCTGGAAACTGGGTGACACATTTCACAAAACGTGTCTGCAGACTCCTGGGGAGGGATGTTGTTTCCCAGGGTAGGGTGATGGCACCCTTCAGTCCGTGCATTCCAGGGAGGAAACTAGAGACCTAGGAATGGGGCGAGGAGCTAGGAATTTGGGAATGCGTCCTTTGCCATGTTTGCTGGAAAGCAGCGAGTCCAGCTGTGTCCCTGGCATTTCAGAAGAAGATCCGGTTCAGCCACCACAGGAAGGCAGTGTGCAGCTTGGTAGCATCGGGGCATCTGAGTCAAGGAGACCTGGTTGTGCAACCTTGTCGCTTCCGCCAGATCTACTGTTCATTGTTCACTATTCGTTGTTCACTCCACAAACATCTATTAGACACCTTTTTTGTGCCAGGTCTCCACAACTTTCAAGGAGGTCACTGTACATCAGGTACAAAAGAAAACCAAATCTGTGCTGGGAGAGAAATCTGTCCCAGGTACAGTGATCAACGCAGCCGCTAACATTTATTGAGCACTTACTACGTACCAGGTACTGTGGCTAGGTACTTGGAAAGAAGTCTTTTTTTTAATACTCACAACAACCTTATGAACTAGAGACTCTTTTTAGTCCTATTTTTCAGGGGAGGAAACTGAGACACAGAGAAGTAGCTTTTGTTAGGGTCACAGAGCTGGTAAATGGCAGAGTAAGGATTTGATTCCACAGCCTGACTCCAAGCACAAAGAGGGGAGAGGTTGTTGGAGGGTGGACATGGGAGGCTCAAAGCCTTCAAGGAGGAGATGGATTGATTCTGAAAGACGAGTAGGTGGTCCTGGGTAGACTAGATGGAGGGTCTACCCCAAGTGGCGACAGAGAAGGATGGAGAAAGCCAGTGGGTTTGGGGAACTCTAGGCAGCTTCACATGGCTGGAATGTAAGTTTTAAGTTTGTTTTAGGTACCAACACAAGGTAGGTGTTATAGCCCATAATGTACAGCTGAGCTGAGTGGCACAGTTCTAGAGACAGTTTTGTTCCAGGGAGAATATAGCACAGTCAGGGAAGGGACCTCATGCTGACACTTGGGTTTGGGGGCCAGACAGACAGGAGTATGTATTTTAACTCAGCCGCTTGCTAGCTGTGTGACCCTGGACAAGTTATATGACCTGTCTGAGCCTCAGTTTCCTTATCTGGAAAATGGTATTATACCACCCTCACTGGATTCTAGTGAGACGGAGGCATGTGGAGGTCCCATCTCTCATTTGCCAAGTGTGGTTTTTTGAAGGTCATTGGGAAGAGCCAAGTCAGTCATTGGAGCCCCCTGCACTCAGAGCTTCTGAGAAGAGCCGATGGGGACAACACACCCATCAGCCTGGTCCTTCTTCCTAATTCTTGCCTTTTATTTCATCAGAGTGAAAGCCCTTTCTCACTCAGGGTTTGAAATTGCCATCATTTCAAATTTCCTATAAGCACTTCTTGCATGGGAATGTTTACTGTATGCAGTAACTGTTTTCTAAATTTAAATAGCTTTAACGGATTCAATTTTCAAATTGAAAAAGAAATAATTGATGTTGATTTCATTTCCTATTCCACAAAGAGGGGGTAGGCAGAAACCATGTCCTCAAGCATTTATTTTTATTTTTAATTTGTTTTAAGATTTATTTATTTATTTGAGAGAGAGTGCATGCGTGCAAGCCGGGAGAGGGACACAGAGAGAGAGAATCTCAAGCAAACACCGTGCTGAGTGTGGAGCCCAACGCTGGGCTTGATCTGATGACCCTGAGATCATGACCTGAGCCAAAATCAAGAGTTTCACTCTTTTTTTTTCTAAGATTTTATTTATTTGAGAGAGAGAGCATGAGCAGGGGGAGGGGCAGAGAGCACGAGAGAGAAGCAGGATGTGGGGCTCAATCCCAAGACTCTGAAGGCAGGTGCTTAACCCAGGTGACCCATGTCCTTAAGCATTTAAAGAAAGCCTGCAGGATGCAAACTTCCAGGATGCCGTGAGTGGCAAGTGCTGTTTTCATTCATCTCCCATCAACAGTAGAGATGGTCCTTGTGTGCTCAGCACGCTGCAGGGAGGCATTGGCTTGTAGGGTTGTCTCCCTCCTTGAGCATTTAAGGTACTCTGGTTTTATTTTTAAGTTTGAAATCAATCATTTAACCAAAAGATATTTTGGTGGCATCTACCATGTGCCAGCACAAAAGGGGATGGGGTAGGGTGTTGACAAGAATGGATAAGGTATGATCCCTTTCCTGAGATGTTGAAGATACTGGAACACGTAGGTCCGTTTACAGTTCATGCTGCCCCCTCAGCTGGGGACCTGGGCATCCCAGAATTCCCTCCTCTCCTAATATCCTTGAGGATACCCTTCCTCGTTGGTCCCAGCATAGGACTTCAATTGGGCTGTTTGCAGTTTCCAGTGCTCTAGAGGGCGATCTCTGCTTCACCATGCTGTCTGACCTTGGCACTCAAGACCCCCCCAAGCTCAGCTTCCCAGCCTTGCCCCACATCCCTTCTCCATCTTACACGCCATCCTGTATCCACACAAAACACCGGTAGCTCCGCTAATATGCTGTGTGTCTGTTGCCTTCACGCACTGGCGCAATAGACTTGACTTGACTCACTGCCTGGGGTGCTGTTCCTACCCTCCTCTTCCCATCCAGGATGCCCAGGCCACCTCCTTCTCTTCCTTCAGGACTCGGCTGTCCCTCACCTCCTCTGAGACTCTCTCTGCCTCGTTGCCAGGGCAGCTGCCCCTCCCCACTACTCCTGGAGCTCTGTGCACATGGTCTCTTGCTTAGCTCTTGGTCGGTCCTGTGTAAGAACTAGCACTTCACTCACCCATCTCCGCCAATAGACCCCCGGCAACCTGAAGACAGATCAATTGCCTTGTGTTTCCAGAGCCTCACAAGCTCTAGATTACAATCAGAACCCAGTCAACGTCTCCTGAATGGATGGTTGCGGGATAGGAGTTTGGTAATTGGAAACTAGATTTTGAATGACATCCTTCCCTGCCCCCCCCCCGCCAAAACACAGTAGAATTCAGATGAATTCACTTGCCCTACAGTATCTAGGGGGAAAATTGTGTGTGGTTGATTTTCAAAATCACTACCTAGAACCTCACCAGGAAATCTAAATAGCAGAAAATGTGAATTCGTTGAGGAAATGAAAGGAAAACATGGCACGAGGCCTCCAGATCTCTCTAGTGTGCAAAATTCCCCCTGAAATTCTCATAGTTCCCGCTGTGAAATTTTTATTCTAATATCACTACTTCCACTTGCTCTGAATCAGTATTTAATTTTTACTCTAAATGCCATTATGCCCTTTTCATTATTTTGGAAATGTGTTCTTTCAAATCTCCAAGACAAATTCCCTCATGGGTGATTATTTTTGTCTATTTTCTTTGGCCAGATTTTCTTGATGCTGAGATCCATAAACTTTTTTTTTCTGCGTTATGCTTAACGTGACTTTAAAACATCTTATTATCCTGTATCCCAGCCAAAAGATATTTTCTTTGTGTTTCCTCTTACTGTTTATCCATTCATATGCATAATTTCTGCATAAATGTAATCAGTATACATATGATTTCTTAATGTTATTTGGTAAACACTTTTGCATGTTTCTACATAGTCATCATATTATCCGTTTATAATAGCAGCAAATATTCCAGTGTGGTGCTAGGATAGTGTTTATTTAATCATTTCTCTAAATGTCGAGCACTGAAGTCATGTTCAAGCTGCCGCTGTCATTAATACCATTCTTCCAAACACCTTTACCATGTCCCGCTCCGGGAGGTGCTCTCTCCAAGCAGAGGCTGGACTGTGGGGCCCGTGGGCTAAGAAAAATAAATGTGCTTTGGACTCAGAGACATGTGGGTTCAAATCCTCACCCCCTTACTATCTGTAATGACCTTGAAAAAGCTGCTCTGGTTCTGTGAACCCCACTTCCTTACCTGGAAATCAGAAAGAATAATGTCTCACAGGATGACACTGATTATAAGATTAGACAACTTAGGATTTGTAAAAGCCTGGCACTCAGAAGGAGCATAATAAATACCAGTCCCTTCTTTTGCGGAGAGCAGTGGGTCAGGGTGCAGCTCTCACTTTTGCCTCTTACTTCTTGTATGATATTCACCAGCTGCCTTAATTCTTTGAAGTCCCAGTTTTCTGATTATGTGCGTCGTGAATCATCACAGGTGAGGGTAGAAATGATAACGCACGTGAAAAGCACATTTAACTCTAAATTACGACACTGGAAAGCCAAGGGAGCCTCATCCCATTTATCATCTCCTATGTATTGGTCATGGCCTTGAATTCTACGCCGATATTCTGAAGCCATGTGATAGACTAGAAAATAGAGAAGCGATTGATTAATACCTGCCAAGGAAGGAGGCAAGAGGGAGTCTGAGACATGTGCTACATTACTGGCACCCTCTTCCCAGTACAAATGTTATTACAAGGGTGTAAATCATTATCACTGGGCGTTTTCAATACTATTTTTAACCTCTGGTTGGTATTGTTGATTAAGTCTAACCCTTCAAATAAGGAGCAGCATCAGCTGGGTGTGGAAGCAGCTGGGCTTCACAGTAATGCTTTTGACCCCATACCTTTAATTTCCCAAGTGAAGGAAGACTGTCGTTGTTATTACTGTACTGTAAGAACATTGGTCCCCAAATGTAACCTCTACTGGTAGCGAAGGAGTAGAGTCCAATGCCTGGGAAGAATTGGGTGGCTGGCTTTGGAAAATGATCCCCAACAGAATGACATGAAGTGGCCTGTACGAGAGTAAGTGTGGCTGGAGTCAACACATGGAATCTTGCCAAGGTTTTTTTGTTTTGTTTTTGATTTGTTTTTTATTATGTTCAGAGAGCCAGCATATAGTACATCAGTAGTTTTTGATGTAGTGTTCAACAATTCATTAGTTGCGTTTAACACCCAGTGCTCATCACAACACGTGTCCTCCTTAATGCCCATCACCTGGTTATCCTGTCTTCCCTTCCTTCTGTAACCCTCAGTTTGTTTCCCAGAGTCCAGAGTCTCTCATGGTTTGTCTCCCTCTCTGATTTCTTCCTATTCAGTTTTCCCTCCCTTTCCCTGTGGTCCTCCGCGTTATTCCTTATGTTCCATATATGAGTGAAACCATATGATAATTGTCTTTCTCTGCTTGACTTATTTCACTTAGCATAATCCCCTCCAGTTCCACCCATGTCGATGCAAATGCTGGGTATTCATTCTTTCTGACGGCTGAGTAATATTCTGTTGTATATGTGAACTGCATCTTCTTTATCCATTCGTCTGTTGAAGGGCATCTCGGCTCCTTCCACACTTTGGCTATTGTGGATGTTGCTTCTATGAACATTGGGGTGCAGGTGCCCCTTCTTTTCACTACATCTGTATCTTTGGGGTAAATACCTAATAATGCAATTCCTGGGTTGTAGGGTACGTCTGCCAAGGGGTTTTTTGTTTGTCTGTTTTTTATTTTTGTAAGGCTTTGACTGCCAGCCAGGTTATTTTCCCTGGTTTTATGACATGAGAAGCGATGACAGTCCAATCCTGCTTTCCACCTAAATGCCAAGTCAAGCCTGAGGATGGAACAGGAATCCCCGCTCAGTGACTGTGATGAACCATAGTTACTAGTAGTCAGAACAGGCTGGGATCAGGGCAGACCGTTCACCATTCACGCCCAGACAGGCAAGAACCCTTATGAAACACTGAAGTTTGGGCTGGGAGGGTGCAGGAACCAAACCAGCAGATTGTCCTTCTGTGCCTCCCACAGCGATTGCACGTTTTAGCCTCTCAAAAGCCTCACAGCCTCAAGTGTGCTTTTCAAGATGAAGTCCATGGCTCACAGCGGGTTTGCACACTGTTCCCACTCTGTGATTAAGTACAGAAAATGAGAGTAAGAACTCTAAAGCTACGATAGCAATCTGACATTGCCGGGACATCCAAGTGCACGACCAACAGACTCATGCCACTGATTAGGATATAGAGCGGCGCAGGTGTTATCCCACTCACGTGGCAAGTGGTCACTAATCAAGGGCTGGAGAAGCTCATGTCACAGTTTGATGAGCGCTTGCATACAGAGCACATGAACCGATTCGGAGATGAGCTCCAGTTTTTTTGAGGAATCATCCAGAATAATGATTAGCGGCATAATACCGTTAGTTTTGAGGAACTTCTCTATGTTCTCAATAAAACAATGAGATAGGTATGATTACCCATTTTACAGATGAAAATCAGTCATTGCCTCAGGTCACAGAGCCAGTCGGGGGCAACAGTGCTTTCCTGGGCTCGGGTCTGGCTTGTCCTCCCAGATTGCTACCCATGGCCACTGCTAGTGAGAACTGGTTTCTTGGCCCCGGCCCATGCAGGAGAGTCAATGTTTTCAAAAATGAGGAATTTGGCATCTGAAACAAAGCTGTCACACCTCACTCTGACTCTTCCACTCCTCTTCCTCCTCCTCCTCAGAGAAAAGCTCCATCAGAGAGGAGGCAGAGAATGCCCTTCTGAGCCATGGGAATGCTCCACACACAGAATGATTAAAACTTGGAACACCCGAAGGGCACTTTTAATTGCATTTGGAGATAGAAAAGTAGTACATATGACTGTATGATAAGGGAATTAAAGTAGTTAACTCTTAAGGAAGTGAAATAACTGTAACATAGAGACATCCCAGTGTCTAGAAAACAGTGATTTCTAAAGTCAAGCCAGAGGGTATGGCTATCAGAACATTAAAAGAAAAATATATATATATATACACACATACACACACACACAAACAGCAACAGTATTTTGGCAGAGCAATCCTAACTGAAAACAATTTCAGAGCCACAAATGCTTCTAATATTCTTGGTCTTAAAAGTATAAATAGGCTCGGATTAAAGAAAGTAATTTCCCAGTCTCAGACACAGAGAAAGAGAAAGAAATTTTTGTTTAACAAGACACTGAAAATAAGGGAGATGGTAAGGTGGGAAATCGGCAGTCCGGGGGAAGAAAAGCTGAGGCATTGCAGTTAAGTGCAAGATGGAGCCCACAGTTAAGTCTCCCGGGAAATAGTCTTCCTAATTGTCTCGAATGGGTAAAAAAAAGTGTGTCAGGAAAATGCAGGGAAGGGGGCAAAGGGAGAACTGTTTGAATTTCAGAGCATAGGCAGAGAAGTAGCCTGAAGTATGAAGAGGGCCTGGGAGGTCTCACTCCTTAGCCATAAGGCCCAGAAGCTTTCTGCGTCTGGTCTTGGGCTGCTCTCCACCTTGGCACAGGAGCCATCTTACTGCACACAGAAAACTCAAATTATTTAAATACAGTGACAATTATTAGATTGTTTGACCTCCTCATCTGTCCCTAGCAGAGTTCAAGAAACACAGAGGGGGATAATAAATACATGAAAGGGAGGGAGGGAGTTGAGGTCAAAGTCTCTGGTGTTAATCGACATAATGAGCTTTGGAGTGGCTATAATTCTGTACCATAATTAAGAGAAAACAAGTAAAATTTGCAATGTCTGCCATATTCCACCCAAAGGAGAAGGGAGGGCATTGACCTGGTATCGTTGAGTACCTACTATGTGCAAGACACAGACTTGGTTTTATTGACTCCTCACAACAAGTTTGGAAGGCAGGTGTTAATGACCTCATTCTACAGAAGTAGAAACTGAGACTCACAAAGGTTCTGGGACTCATCTAAAATCATTCAGTGGGTAAACTGCCAGACTGGGACTGGATCCCATGTTGGCCTGATGCCCTCACCACTCTGTCATGCTGGAGAAATGTCACCTCCTAACGAGAGCTGGGTTGAAGAGCTGGGTGAGGTCAGTCATTTCCACTGAGATGACCAAGCTATTCTGCCAAATTGTCAACAGGCAGTTGTCAACAGATGCAATGGATAGAGAATTCGGGACACTTACGCATAATGGGGTCAAAGCCTGGACTGAACTCATCTCATGATTATCTTACCTCTGTGTTTCTCTCAGACTTCTTCCAAATCCCAGGCCTCAAGAATGTTACCCATCACCCAGGCTTTCACCCCTACAACACCTGGACTACTATCCCCAGTACCTGAACATTTACTTTAAAAACATAGATCTGGTTATGTCATTCCTCCGAGGTGGACTTTAAAATTATCTGCTTAAAACCATCCAGTGAAAATCCAAAATCCTTAGGTTAGCTCAGAAGGCTTTACGGGGTATGATCCCGATGCCCTTTCTGCCCCTATGTTCATTCCATAGCAGTGTCCACTTCCCCAGCCTGATTGTTTGCATGTCCAGCATACCAAGTTCCTCCCTGGGGCCAAGTCTCCTTCTGTATTTTACTACCTCTAGAACCTCGGACAATGGTCTACTCATTCAGTGCCTCAATTTCCTCATCAATAGTCCCTTACCTCAACCAGTTGTTGAGAGTGTTACACGAAATAGTACTGGTAAAGGGCTTAAAATAAAGCCCGACACGTAGTAAGTGCTCAGTAAATACTTGTTCTATCATCATCATCATCATCATTCTTACTGCCTGAGATACTCTGGCCAGGTTTTTGCATGGCTCACTCACTATTATTCAGGTCTCAGGGCACATTGTCTTTTCCACCAGTTCCTTCCTGGCCAGCTCTTCTCAAGTGGCCTAACTGCCCCCCCCCCCCAGCTGCTTTCTACCACACCTCATTATCTGTCTTACTTTTCCCTGTAACATCTTCACTGGTGAATTATCTTGCATAGTCATCAGTTTGCCTTTCTGTTGTTCCACTGTTTACCCTTCTGACCTTCATGCAGGCCACTGGAATATATTTTGAAAGCAGGAACCTTGTCTCTTCCTCCCTGGTGTCTACAGCAGGACCTGATATTTAGTGACTAGAAAGTCAGTAATCTTAAGTCTACTTAGCTCTAGATGCACTCCTTGACAAGTTGGAGGTTTTTAAAGAGGAAACAATTTATAAAATCCCACACCCAAGCGTAGCCTTGGAATGCTTGAGAATGCTTATGGAAAGGCTGTTAGCCATCCTTGACCTCATAGACTGAATACCTGTAGTGCTTTTCCCTAAGGAGTTGATGTTCTTCTCTGCAATTCATAAACAGCCTTGTCTGTGAAGATAGGTGAGGGTCATTCACATTATTTGATAAATGTGCCTCAGCTGTAAAACAATGGAGATAAGCATGACTTCTAAGGACTTCAACTTAAGCATTCTAAAAAGAAGGAATACAAAACAGAAATATTAGCAAATTCCACAAGCAAAATATTAATAAACCCCATGCTGGAAATGAGGAAACTGAAACCAGGTGGTGTGAGGCTGACCCAAGTCTATCTGCCTATTAGTGTAGGATGGCTTCTGGTTTTCTTTTTGTCTTGTACTCTGTTTGCAGGCCACATTCACATCAATCCAATCTACAAATGTTTACTGAGTACTTACTTTATGTCTGGGTCTGCTCTGGCGTCTAGCTATCAATTTCTCTATTGATACTAAATATTTCTGGGCTCATGAGAATCTCTGATATCCTTAAAATCTTTTTTTTCAAGATTTTATTTATTTGACAGAGAGAGAGAGCACAAGAGGGGAAGTGGCAAGAAGAGGGAGAGGGAGAAGAATGCTCCCCGAGGAGCAGGGAGCCCGATGCGGGGCTCAATCCCAGGACTCTGGGATCATGACCTGAGCTGAAGGCAGATGCTTCACTGACTGAGCCACCCAGGAGCCCCATCCTTAAAATCTTCTATAGGCCAGTCACAGCCTAAGACTAGAAGTCTCCCCAAGAAGGCCGCTAATTTCTTCTTCTTCTCTTTTTGCCTATTTCTCAAGCTTTGTGAAATAAGGTAGGGGACTTACCATTTTTTAAGTCAATAGCGCCAAGGATAATTATGGAAACTTTTGTCCTAAAAGTAGAACTCAACTCCAGAAACCTCACAATGTAGATTTCTTATGAAAAGTATCTGTAGCCTTAGGAACCAATCAATGAAGTCATTTCTCTTCCTTCCTTTCCCAGCACCCCCTTTTGATTTTGTCAGCGCATTCCCAAAGGAGAAATTTATGGCCATCTACCATATTTTTTAACAGTTTTACCATGAGCGGAAGCTTATGGGGAAAATTGAAAGCTTTCGTGATGTTGATTAACAGAATTTACAAACATATGTGAGATGATAGCAACCGTACCATTTACACTCAACTTCTGAGCTTCAGGACGTTGGATATCCCACTAACAGATGGGAGGCAGGAAGGACCAGAGCTTGCTTTAGAACAAGAAATGTAGTCTGAGTATTGAAAGTGGCCATGCCCTGGTGGTGGGTCTAGTCCTCTGTCAATTTCCTCGACACCAAATGTGTTGCATCTGTTCGGGTTTGAAGTTAAAAGCAGAAACCGTTCCTTTTCTGTGAAATTGGGTGAAGGGTGGGCTAACACTTAGCTCCCTCAGTTAAAGAATACATGAGCCCACTTATACTAAAATACTCTGTAAGCTGTAAGATTCTCCTGTGACAACAGATACTCCTCCTCACTCACTATCCAAACTTTCCTCAGTGTCCAAACTCCTGCTATCCTAACTCAGAAATCAATGAGTTCTGAATAAAATTTTAGGTATACCTTTTGTTAGGCCATTCAAGCCACTCGCTATCCAAAACTCGGGGACCAAACTGATTCATTTAGTTCAGGGTCCCCATCATTCAGCACCTGCTCTTAATTCTCGCTTTCCAAATCTGGAAGCCACGTGGGTTTAGGTGGCCAGAAATCATTGAACGAACAGCCACCATTGAGGTCACTAACAGAGTCTAGTTTATAACAGAAGAAAATAATTTGGGGTTGAATGATTCAAAATTGCTATTGTTTTTTTGCAGATCAAACACTGCCAAATATTGGCTGTTTCATATGGGTCATCCTAATATTTAAGAAACACGACCCCATGTCAAAGGGAAACAATCATTTGGCTCCATGATTTTTCTGTTTCCCACCATCATCATCCAGTTCCTAGTCAGCACGTAATTGTAAATACAACAGCCATTTATTGCCTCGTGACTGTACCAGGCACTGCAAGTGACTTAAAATAACCTTCAAAATCGCATTTTAAAACTCAGTTATATTTTGAATAGATAAGATACTCATATACTAAGTGCAAAACTCAAAAAGTTTGAAAACCTTTAAAATATATGCCTCCACACCCCAAACCCTCAATTTCCTTCCTTAGGAGTACTCAACATTGTGGGCTTGTTGCATTTTCTTCCTGGGACAATTCTATACAAATGCAAATGTATATCACTTTAAACACACACACACACACACACACACACACACACAATGTGCACACAAATGGTAATACGCCATGCATACACTTCTAAGGGTTGAGCAGTGGCCTTCTTTATAAAAGCTGCAGAGATAATCCTGAAGAGATCTATCACTCCAGAGATAGACTGTGTTTTATTTTACTAAGTGCTTTCTTGACAGACCCTTGGTTTGATTCTAATCTTTTTCTGCTATTAACAATGATGTGCAAATACCTTTTTATTTGTAGTTTTTCCCAGGAGCAACTAAAAAACCTAGATTTTTAGGAAAAATTCCTGGAAATAAAATTGCCAAGTCCATTGTAATTTTGGTGGATATTGTCAAGCTGGTCAACTTAGAGATTGTAACCACGTTTCAGCTTCGCCAGCAACATATAAAATGACTATTTCCACACTTTACAACAACTAGAAGCTATCAAATTTTTCTATTTTCCAGTATTATAGGTGAAAAATGGTACCTCATTTTCATTATAATGTGCATTTTTTTCTTACAAGAGGGATTTATTATCTCCTCATATACTTAAGAGCCATTTGTATTTCCTTTCTTGTGAATTATTTGCTCATAATTTATCCATTTTTCTATTGGGTTGCTATTCTTCTCTTATAGATATGCAGGGCTTTATATTTTAAAGAAGTACACACTTTGTTGTGATATAATTGGAATTACATTGCATGTTTGTAGTTTTATTTTTCAAAAATTTGTATAAGGTTGCTTTGTTCATTGAACGTTTTTTGGTTTTGTTGTGTGTGGGGGTGAATCGAAGCAGTTTTCCCCTATGTCTTCTGTTTTGTGTTTTTGTATTGAGCCTTAGTCCTCTTTGAGCTATAATAATAAAAATACATTTCTCTTTGTTTTCTAATGCCACTTCTAAAATTCGGGGGCACTTTTTATGTTGAAAGAATTGATCCACATGGGATTTGGGTAACATAAAGTGTGGGGAACCTACTTAATTGTCCAATTGTTCAAATAGAATTTGTTGATTAATACATATTGTTTTCACTGATTTGAAATACTACTATGGCATATTTTAAATTGCCATAGGTATTTGGGTCTGTTTCTGGACTCCAATTCCTGTTCTGTTCATTTGTCTTTGTGTTCTTTATCCAATACTACCCTTTAAAACAAATTGCCATTGCTTTATAATATACTTTAGTATCTGGTAGAATTGGCATTACATCATTCTTCTTCTTCATAGGACTCTTAAATCTTTGTTTATTTTTCCATCTAAACTTTAGAATTAGATTATCTAATTTTAAAATAAGTTTACTGGTATTCCATTGAAATTCTGTTACATTTGCAAATTAATGTTGGGGGAATTGCTATCGTTATGATGTTGGTTCTTTCTATCCAAAATCTTGGGTAGCCAGTATTGAGGTCTGTCTTGTGTTTTTGGTAATATTCTGAGGTTTTTCTCTGTCTGTCTGTCTGTATTGTAAGTGCATGTGTATGTGCATATGTGTGTATGGTTTTATATACAGATGTAGATATGTATATATTTTCCATTTCTTGGTAACTTTGGACCTAATAATCTATTTTTTGTTTAGAATCATAAACATGATCTTTTCTTCCACTTTATAGTTTAATTGGTTTTGTTTATATTTATGAAAGTTGTTGATTTCTGTGTTTTAACTTTATTCCCAAGTACCTTACAGAATCTTCTTAATATTTATAATAGTTTTTTTTTTAAGTTTATCCTTTTGGGTGTTCTAGCTAAGTTATATCATTTGCAAATAATGACACTTTTACCAAGTCTTTTCCAACTTTTATATTTTATTTCTAATGACATTGGCTAGTATCATCAGAAAAGTGTTAAATAATAGTGAGGATAATTAACATCCTTATCTTGTGTCTGACTTTAATGGGAATGCTTCTGGATTTTTTCATTAAGCAGGATGATGGCTTATGATTTCAGATAGATATATTTCTCATGTTAAGGTAATATCTATCTATTCTTATTTTATCAAGAGCTACTTAAAGTAAAAAAAAAAATGGATGTTGAATTTTATCCCATGTATTTCTAGTGTCCAAGGAGGTGGTATTATTTTTTCTTTTTATTATTATGGTTAAGATTATTAATAAAAATAATTGATCTTTATTTGGTGCAATTGTTATCCAAGGCAGTATCTAAGTTCTTACATGTATCAACTCATTTAATCCTTGCCCAATCTGGAACTCATTACTATTCTTATTTTCACTCCAAAGTTAAGAAAACTCAAATTCATGGAGGTCAAGTAACTTCAACAAGATCAGACAACCTGTAAGTGGCAGAGCTGAGATTGGACCCAGGCCAGTGTCTTGTGTATAAACACTGTACAACGTTCTGTCTTGATAGATTTTTTGATACCAAGTCATCATTTCATTCCTGGAACAAACCCTACTTGTTCAGTATGTATCCTCCTTTGACTGAGTCACAGATTCCATTTGCTAATATTTATTTACAATTTCTGCATCAGCATTCAAAGGAAAAATTTAGCTAAAATTCCCTTTCTTATGATGTCTTTGCCAGTGTTGAATCTTATTGGTATCCTGGCCTCGTGAACATTTTGGAAACGTTCCTCTTTTTGCTTTAATTTTTTCCAGAATAATGTGAGTGACATTGAAGTTATTTGCCTTTAAATGTTTTGTAGAATTCCCTTATGAAACTACCTCAGCCAAATTCACCTGTGAAACCATCTGGTCGTGGGGCTTTTTTTGGGGGGGGGGACAGGAGGGAAGGGGCTTCCCAATAAATTTTCTTTATTCATTCTAGATAGTTGATCTATTTGGACCCTGCCTTCACTATAGCTTTTTTCCCCAGTTTTATTGAGAAATAAGTGACATATAGCACTATATAAGTTTAAGGTATACAGTATAATGATTTGACTTACATATATGGTGAAATGATTGCCACAAGAAGTTTAGTTGACATTCATCACCTCATATAGGCACAAAATATATAAAAGGAAAAAATATATAAATGTATATACCTATATATATTTTCCCCTTGTGATGAGAACTCTTAGGATTTACTCTCAACAACTTTCATATACATCATACAGCAGTGTTAACTATATAATCATCATGTCGTACATTACATCCCTAAGACTTCTTTATCTTATAACTGGAAGTTTGTACCTTTTGATCACCTTCCTACAATTTCCCCTCTCCTTACTCTCCACCTCTGGTAACCATAAATCTGATTTCTTTTTTTATGAATTTATTATTATTTTTAGATTCCACATGCAATTGAAATAACACAATATTTGCCTTTCTCTTTCTGACTTATCTCACTTAGCATAATGCCCTCAAGATCTATTCATTTTGCTTCAAATAGCTTGATTTCCTCGTGTTTTTGTTTGTTTGTTTGTTTGCTTGCTTATGGCTGAAGAATATGTCACTATGTATATATCCATTCATCTGTCAATGGATGTTTAGGTTGGTTACATGTCTTGATTTTTGTGAATAATGCTGCTATGAGCATTGGGTTCCAGATATCTCTTTTTTTTTTTTTTTTTTTAAAGATTTTATTTATTTACTTGACAGAGATAGATAGCCAGCGAGAGAGGGAACACAAGCAGGGGGAGTGGGAGAGGAAGAAGCAGGCTCGTAGCGGAGGAGCCTGATGTGGGGCTCGATCCCATAACGCCGGGATCACGCCCTGAGCCGAAGGCAGGCGCTTAACCGCTGTGCCACCCAGGCGCCCCTCCAGATATCTCTTTAACATAGTGTTTTCACTTTCTTCAGCTATATTCCCAGAAGTGTGATTGCTGGATCATAGGGTAGTTCTATTTTTAACTTTTTGAGGCACCTCCATACTGTTTCCCATTATGGCTGCACCAGTTTGCATTCCCACCAAAAGGGGCACAAAGTTCCCTTTTCTCCACGCCCTCACCAGCATGTATCTCTTGTCTTGCTAACCATTCTAACAGATGTGAGGTGATGTCTCATTGTGGTTTCCAACTGCATTTCCCTAAAGATTAGTGATGCCGAGCATCTTTTCATGGACCTCTTGGCTAGTTGTGTATCTTCTTTTGTACAAATGTCTTTTCAGGCCCTTTGCCCACTTTTTAGTTGTATTATTATTTTTTTTTTACTGTTAATATAGTTTGGCATATGGGAGTTACACACATTAAATGAGCAAAGCTTAGAAGTGTAAAATTGCAATCACAGTAAATTCCGGGAAGGAAAGAAGCACATATCGTACAAGAGAAAGTAAAAGTCATGGAGGTCAGAGATTGAAGGGAGGTGGAGGAGAAACCCTTCCAGAATGAATACAGACCCTGCAGGGATGGGGGATTTTTATATGTTTAAGGAACCCAAAGAAGGTTAATGTGGCTGGACTGCAAACAGAAGGATGGGGAGTATGGTTCAATCTGAGACTGAGGATATCAGCTAGGCCCATATAATTTTCAAAATTTACCTAAAGTAATGGGAAGCTGTTGAAGGAAAGCTCGTTCAGAGAAGTGGGTTGCCTTTGAAAGATTTTAGGAAAGTAATGTTAGTACATTTTGGTGATTTAGATTGGGTTAGGGGTGTGATAGAGATGGAGTTATCAACTACATCTCCTCATTTTTAGTCTATCAAACAGGCTGGATGCTGGTTCCCTTCACTGAGCAGAGATAGGATGAAGATTTTGTGTAGGGTGGGCACAGGGTTGTTGAATGTAAGGAGAGACTGAGTTGGTTTCTGTGTGTGTGTGTGTGTGTGTGTGTGTGTGTGTGTGTGTTCATATGTTGTCTTTGAAGACATTTGAGACATCTAAAATTGTCAAAAAAACAAAGTGGTTGGGTATAAGCTGTGAGTCTTCTGAATATCTGGTAATTAAAACCTTGAGGATCATTATGAAGGATGAAGCCCAGGAAGAAAGGAGAAAGAGAAAGAAGAAGAGAGCCTGGGGCCCAGCCATAACACGGCAAGAGTGCTATTTTTGAACAATCCCGTCAGCTGGGAACTTGA
Source organism: Ursus maritimus (assembly GCF_017311325.1). Taxonomy (NCBI): domain Eukaryota; kingdom Metazoa; phylum Chordata; class Mammalia; order Carnivora; family Ursidae; genus Ursus; species Ursus maritimus. The sequence continues at coordinate 70,114,575 of NW_024426996.1, forward strand.
TCTATTTTGCTGTCCACTGAGACTCCTTGTCAGGGCTCTGTGGGTTCTAAGAGGGATGATCTGGAGAGATCCTCCAAAAGAGCAGCTCCAACTGGGGGACTGGGGGGCTCTGGCTTTCTCTCTTTAAGGAGATATTTGGTGTCCAAGGTTAGAGCTAAAGTGATGTGACTGCCTTCTAGTCTTTTTGTTATGCTGTTTTAGAATCTCTGAGTGGATGTTTCAAATGTTTTTTAATAACACGGTGCCTTGTTATTACCCAAAGAGCCTCTTAACCATGACATATAGGTTTTTAATACAAAGAAGTTCTACCATTCAGATGCACAGGTAGAAGCCAATGCCTGGAATCCTCAGGGAGATTTGCCCACTTATGGAAATCGCACAAATTATTTATGGAAGGGAGTGTTCCATAGTTTTAATATGACTCTCTGGAATAATCTCTGGATATGATAATATCAACACATGGAGTTACTTTTTAAAAATTTACTTAACAAAGGTTAACTTAGGTTTTCTGGAAGTAAAGCTTTCCAGAAAACTCTAGAATCTGCTTTCCCTCAACTATGAATCTAAGTATTGTTCCTATGTTATTTCTATCTTCTAAAAAAATGTTTGGTTGACTGACTTTATTAAATTTAACTATAAATTGGTTAAGAGACTGCCTCATTTAAATAAAGGTAGTTATAACCATGTTTTCTGTAATTATATTTACATGTTGATTTAACTTTTAACTACACATGTTCACTTAGGTTTTCTCTTATTAGAGGTCTTTCACCCCTCTGAAAACCATTCTCTCCTTACTAATTTCCCAGTGGCTTTAGGCAATATCTAGCTGTGGCAATGACTATGCAAATACACAGCTTTTATTGTCCATGGTTTTATGATGGAAAAAAACACTTTTGATATACTTAAATGCTGATTGTTAGATGAAGTGGAAGTAATAGTCATTAGGTTTGATAATACACAAAATAATCTCTTCTTGAGTGCCCCTATATTCTGAAACCTGAGGTTTATAAGAATGAAGATGTGTTGCTTGCTCTTACCAAGCTTAGCAATAATAACAAAAAGATACTGAGCACTTACTATGTGCCCGGCATTCGTTCTCTCTTGTAACACATGTTTATAGGACACGTACTAGGTGCCAGGCATGGTGTTAATATAAAGATGAGCAAGAACAGTTATTATATTCCTGCTCTCATATGGTTATGATCAAGAGGGGAAGCATCTACCAAATAATCACAAACAAATGTGTGCATAATTTCTAAGTAAATTCCACCCTGGAACATGATTTTCTGAGTGAATATCACAAAGGAAACTCATCTCTAGTTTAGAAGAAATCTTGGAAGAGTTCCCTGAGGAGGTGATCTTGGACTGAGTTAAGGACAAGTCGGTTTGAACTGATAGGAGCAGGGGAGGGGCATTATGGAGTCAGGGGTCAATCCAGACAAAGGCTCCCTGGCAGGAAGAGGAAGAGGGACAATGGCTGGGAGTGGAGTGAGTTGGAAAGTGATGTGAGATCAGATTGGGGGGTGGTAGGAGTGATTGGTGGCAGATGATACGGAGCCTGTAAGCCATGTTCAGAAGGACCTGACAGTAAAAAAAGGGACTATAACCTAGGCAATTGCATATGCATCAGGGGTGTTGTAATAAAATCATGTATTAACTTCTATGAGCTCAGAAGGGAGAACCATTCTGTTGGAGATCAGAGAAAGCTTCCTGGCAGAGGGAAATAAAAGTAGGTTTTTAAAAATGAACAGGAGTTTGGCAGTCAAGAAAGGAGAGAATGGCTGTTCCAGGCAGAGAGAACAGAATATGCAAAAGCCTGGTGCTATGGTCTGAATGTTTGTGTCCCCCCCAAATTTACATGTTGAAATCCTAACTTTCAAAGGTGGGGCCTTGGGAAGTGTTTAAATCATGAAGCTGGAGGCCTCATGAACAGGATTAGTGCTCTTATGAAAGACATTCCAGAAAGATCTCTCACCCCTTCTGCCATGTGAGGACACAGCAAGAAGTCAGCAGTCTGCAATCCTGAAGCCGGCCCTCAGCAGACCACGCTGGCACCCTGACCTTGAACTTCTAGCCTCAAGAACTGTGAGAAATAAATTTCTGTTGTTTATAAGCCACCCGGCTTGTGGAATTTTGTTGCAGCCCAAACAGACTAGGACATCCAGAAACATAAAAGAGCATGGTGTGTGCAGAAGGCATGTGTGGTTAGATATGCATAGTGTGTGTATGTGTGTGTGTATACGTGTATGCACACGCACAGAGGGACTGGGTTCAAAAGTCTTAAAAGGTGCATTTAGAAATTCAGCTTGGGGGGAGGGCCTAGGTGGCTCAGTCGGTTAAGCGTCAGACTCTTGATTTCAGCTCAGGTCATGATCAGGGTCATGAGATCAAGCCACGCTCTGGCGCCACGCTCTGGCTCCATGCTCAGCGGGGAGTCTGCTTGAGATTCTCTCTCTCTCTCTCCCTCTCCCTCTGCCCCTCCCTCCTGAAATAAATAAATAAATAAATCTTAAAAAAAAAAAAGAAATTCAGCTTGGGGCATTAGCAAAACAGCACCATCTGGCATGCTAAGGAAATTGGACCATCCCATAGGCACTGAGGCCTTTTAATAGTTGAAGGACCATTTATAAACTCATATTTGTAGTTTGGATCAGTATTTCCAGCTGCACTGAACATCATAATCACTTCCTGGTAGAGTTGGGTGGGGGCGCTGTTTAAACTCTTGATGCTCAGATATATCCCAGACCAGCTGAATCAGAGCCTCTGCGGGTGCACCCAGACATTTGACAGCTTCCCAAATGATTCCAATGTGTAACCAAGCTGGAGAGTTAGTGGTGTGGAGAGAGAGACTCCCCAGCTGCTTGCCAGAGTTTAGAAGCCAGGAAGGAGCTGGGAAGGCTCCATAATAAAGAGTGAGGTCTTGATGGAGGCAGCACCCAATGGGAACAGAAAGGAATTACAACAATGATACTCGTCGTGAAATTGGGGTTGATGGGAGAGAGAGAGACAGGGGACTAACCCCCACTTTCTGAAGGTGGTGTCATAATCCAGACAGCAGTGGCTAGATGCCCGACTCAGGGGCACCTGGGTGGCTCAGTTGGTTGAGCATCAGGACTCTTGATTTTGGCTCAGGTCATGATCTCAGGGTAGTGAGATGAAGCCCAAGGCTGGCTCAGCGCTCAGTGGGGAATCTGCCTGAGATTCTCTCTCTCCCTCTCCCTATGCCCCTCCCCCAGTTTGTGCTCCCTCCCTCTCTCTCTCTCTAAAATAAATAAAATCTTTAAAAAAAAAAAAAAAAAGAAGTCCCTGCTCAGCCAATTTACTGGTGGGGTGACCTTAGGCAAATCACTTAATCCCTCAGACCTCAGTTTGCTCAGGTATGAAATGGGTTAGTAGCGGGACCTTGTTCGTCATGAAAACTAAATGAACTAATTCACGCGAAGGGCCTAGAACAGAAACCTGACGCAGCAGATGCCCTTTGTAAATGCTGGTCCTTAACTGCAAAGAGCAGCTGAGGCTGGGGCAGGGCCAGGCACTTTTCAAAAAAAGAATTTAAGCCTAAGGCAATCAATAGGAAAAAGACCTTGCCCACACTCTCAGTTTGAGGACTATCAGCTTCATCTGGACCTCTGCAGGCCACGAAGTCTGGGTCCCAATCAAGATCCAGAAATAAATACTCTTCTCTGTGCCTCAGTTTCCTCACCTGAAAAATGGCAAGCATACAAATACTCTGTATTCAGTTTACCAGGAACGTCATATCTGCCAAAGGAAAATCCCTTTTAGTTTATTTACCTAATGCCCGAAAAGGGCTCTTTCCTGCTTTGACATGATGCTCCAGAATGTGTGAAATCTGGAGTGATGTTTATTTATGCTAAATATGGGGGAGTGGTTGATATTCTAGGGGCTGACCCCATTTCAGCGCAACGAAGGAGCCTGCCCTGGGTAGAGTTCGTTCCCTCCACCTCCTGGACCCTGCCTGGCTGGGTCTGTCTTATAGCTGATGCTGCGAAGTTAGAGAGGTCCTTCTCAGCCGGGGGACATCACCTGCCTGTACAGACGCTGTCCTCATAACTGTTCAATTTTTGTATTTTTCGGGGTGTTTGTTCTCAGCCCTCCAAGTGCAGAGAGTATCAAAATAAGACGTTTGAAGAAATGCTTGTTGAGCTGTGATTCAGAGATCACTGGGGGTGATGGCCTGTGTCTCTGTTTGGATTGGGTATTAAAGCAGTTAGCTACTGGGAACTTTGTGTTTCAGGAACTGTCATCTCAGGAATGGGGAAATGGTGATATTGGGGTGAGTGGGGATGGGGCAAAAAGGGAGGAACCAGAAGCATTGTTTCAGAACTTTCTCGGAGGCTGTTTTCGGTCCTCTGGGCATCCTTTGTTTTATAGATATCCCCAGCAGCAAAGGGGAAGGAGGGCAGAGTCCTAAGTCATTGGAATTGTTGAATGCTAAGAAAGAGAAAAGGCTTGGTTATTTTTAATTTGTTAGGTATTTTTTAAGAAAAGCAAACCCATTTATTAATAAAATTATAATTGAGGACATTAGTTAAGAGATGGAAAAATTCCCAATAAGACAAACTTCAAAGGAATTGGAGTAATAAGGACTGGGATTTTTTAATGCTTTCAACACACTTGTAAGTCAGCACTATTGATTAAAATACTCACTTAGTATTTATGCTTACTCAGGATCCACTCTGTATCGGGCACAGGGAGAAGTTCTCCACTGCTGCCTTCGAGGAACTGAAACAGATATAATAACTACAATACGAGCTAGTCAGGACAAAGACCAAATCAAATGGAAGATCTCTTTTTCAACAATCTACCTCAAGACTTGGAAGAGGGTATAAATAGTTTTGCTTCAGCAAATACCTGTTGGATGGGTGAATGAAGGAATGCATGCACTAATGTATTCTATACATAAGACTTATAAAGCAGGTAGGAACAGAAAAGGACTCTGTTAAAGAATGAAGTAGGTATTTAAAACCATGCACTTTGCAGTATCTTCAAGAAACTCAAATGTAATATGTCCTCCAAAATATTTCCATTACAAAAATACAAGGAAAAAATAAATAGTGAAAAGGAAAGAATACATACATACAGAGGACTTTTTCATGGAGTTAGTCCATTTTGAGACTTTTCAGTGGAGTTTATATCTCAAATAAACGTATGAAGACTGTCTTGCAGATGCCTTGACAGTAATTAGTGGACATGCCATTTCCATAGTTGAGATTAGATTTTTGTTTAACTCTTTTAAAAACTTTTATGAAAAAAATTTTTATGAAATATTTTAAAGTGAATATCATGAACGATTATGTAATCTACCACACAACTTTTTAAAAATTTTAGACTTTTGGGGGTGCCCGGTGCCTCAGTTGGTTAAGCATCTGACTCTTGATTTTGGCTCAGGTCATGATCTCCGGGTCATGAGATTGAGCCCTGCTTCAGCCTAAGATTCTCTCTCTCCCTCTCCATCTGCCCCTCCCCGCTCCCTCCCTCTCCAAAAAAAAAAAAAAAAAAAAAAAAGCCTCTGGCATATTTTCTCTGAGTCCTTTTATTTGTGAAATAATCACATTATAATTGTGTTAGAAGATTCTTCCTAAATTCCATTTCACTCATCCCAACCCCCACCATCCAAAATCTGGTGGTTACCATTTCTTGCATGATTTGGTATATTATCATCTATCTATGTAACCAGGAATAATATATGGTTTTGTTTCTGCTTCTAAACTTAATATAAATGGTGTACAGTATAGTATACATCTTTTTGCAACTTGCTTTTTTTCTCAGCAATATGATTTTGAGATTAATTTATGCAAATTAGCATAGTTCTCATTTATTGATTTTAACTACTGTAAGAAGTTGTGTGGTAGAAATATGCCACAATTTATGTCTGTTTTGCTAGGGATGAGCTTTTGGATAGTATCTGGCTTTATTCTCTTACAAACTGTGCCACCGTAAAGAGCTTGTATAAATGTCTTTGTTCATGTGCACAGTTGCTCAAGAGCATACCTCTAGGAGTAAAATTGTTGGGGAAATGACATGGCCATCTGAAGCTTTGTTTTCCAAATGGGTTGTACCAATTTACACTCCCACCAAGAGTGTGTGGAAGGTTCCATCACTCCCATCCTGTCAACAGTTGACATTAGGATTTTCACCGATCTTACTCATATAAAATGGTTTCTCGTTGTTTTCCTTCTCTCTCCAACAGTTCCTTTTCTTCCAGTACACTGATATAATTTACCAGTATAAAGGAAAAAAATCTCTTGGAAATACAAAAATCATGACTAACTTTCATTCAAGAAATAGACCTTCAGTTAGTCCTGAGAGCTCATTCACTTACTCATTCAACAAACGTTACCAGTTTGAGAATACAAAGATGAATAAGCCATCTCCCTCTACCCAGGAACTCCTGGTCTTGGGGACAGGGCAGGCATGCAAAACAAATACAAAGGGATGATAAACACTTTGATAATTTATTATGAGTAGAAAAGGAAATTACAGAAGAGGGAGATTGATTCTATTACAGGCCTAAGGAGGCTTCCTGCAGGAAATGGCATCTTAGCAGAATTCAAGATAAATAGGGTTGAATGCATATAATCCTCTAAAATAAGTATTATCAACATCCCATCTTACAGATGAGGAAAGTGAGGCCTAGGGGGTTTACCACAACACATGTGGGTGAAAAAATGGTAAAAGAAGGAATTGAACCTAGATCTTAGTCTCTAATGCCAGTGCGTGCCCAAAGAAGCCAACTGGTTAAGAAATATCAGATTGTCCATTGGTACCAAAGTCCTGTAGATAGAGATTGGGTAAGCTCTAAAAAGAGCAAAAGAGCATGCCTCACACAACATAGTTTACCCAGATATCTGATTTGACTCACACACATCATTTGAATTTTCAGCTGGCTTCGGCCCCTCTGCCAGAGTCATTAATTTTTTGCTGCCTGTCAGCAAAATACTGTGTGATTGTCACAGGGAGAAGTGCTATGTCAGCAGGAGTCTGCCATATTCCTCCTTCAGATCTGAGCTGACTGGCACTGAGGCCATGAGGAAGTAGCTTTCCTAATGCTTTCCAGAGGCAGGTCATAGAAGGCCCTGCAGACTGCAGAGAAAAACTGGGGTTTGACTCTGGGTGACACTGTGGGACTTCAGCATAGGAATACCACAGTCTGATTTAGTTTCAGCAGGAAGACTGGCTGCTGAGTGAGAATAGATGGGAGGTGGACAAGGGTGGAAATCGGGAGATGGGTCAGGAGGTTGTTGTAAGAATCCAGACAGAAGATGGTGGGCAGGGTTTGAAGCTGAGTTATGGCCGTAGCGATGGCCCTCTGGGTCTACTGTAAAGTCGACAGTGTTCCCTGATAAATGGCGTGTGGACTTGAGGAGAAAAAGGGGTAGCCCTTCTTGGTTTCCTACTCCTTCCTCAGCGAATTGCTGAAAGGAGTGGAGGCCTCCTTGTTGAGAGTAGACACCTGATATGAGTTCTCTCCTCTGGGAAACCTTTGCTTTGCCTCCACCATCAATTTGTCATCAAAAGGAGAGCACTGAGCTCCCCTAAAGGCTATAGCCTGGGCAACTAGATGAAACTAAAAAAAAACTTTGAAAAGACACTCAGGTTGCAAGACACTCTTAGAAGTTGTTTTCTCATTGGCTCCATGATATCTAGAAAAAGCTCTGAATAGAAGAATGGTGGGTATCAAATTTTGGGATCAGTTCTAGGTCACAGCTGAATAAAATTCATTTCAAGACCCATAAAGGTCTTGATACACCAATATCTTCAACTCACATAGGATGTTAAGCTTCTATTTCCTTCATTTGCTTCCAGGCACAAGTTTCTGGGGTCTTGCTCTATGCCCTTAATGTTCTAGAAATCCTGTTCCTTGCCACGAATCTCCATAGTATCACGTGTCTGCTACTGGCACACTTTGCTGTGCTCTTTGTGAAGTGCACTCTGCATTTAATCCGTCAGGAGACTATAGGGTGTTGTGCTTTGTAAGAATCTAAATAGTGAGTAACTATTACATTTCCCCAAAGGCTTTCAGCTAATTGTTAAAATAGAGGATTTGAGGGCTATCATTTGGTAGCCGAGCTCCTTTTCTCAGGCCTACCCTGACATTCACCACCCAGAGGGATGCAGAAGCGGTTAAACAAGTGGTTATTCACTTCACAAAGATCGCCTGCATCTCCACTCTGTGCAGGCAGTGGTCCAAGCATTGGAGGCACAGAGAGGAATAAAACCCGGTTCCTGCTTTCGAAGAGCTGACAGTCAAATAAAAGAGACGGATGAATAAATGAATCGTTCTCCTTCAGCCTATGGGGTCAGCGGACGGTGTTTGGAAGAGGCTGCATCTAAGCAGAGTCCAACTCGGGGACAAAGGTGGGGGGACAGAAAAGAATAGAAGGCAGAAAGGAAGATCATTTCTGGGGAGGGAGATGCATATGGGGTTGGAAGCCTTGGAACCCCCCCAGAGGAAAGTGGGCTGCATCAGACTCACTTGGTGAACTGTGGAATCGGGCTGCCGGTGCCCGACACGGGTGGGCTCAGAGACACTCGGTGCCTGCGCTTTCTTCTCTGGATGAGGAGCAGGACTTGCTGACCTTGAGTTTGGGTCAAGAACCAAGAAAGTTCCAGATGTTTGAAAAATGTTTACTTATTTAAAAATTAACAAATCATTCGTCCTATGGGCTGGGCAGTATTCTAAGCATTTTACAAATAGCAATTATTTCAATTCTCATAATGCTCATTGGGCAAAGTACTATTACTATTCTGTGTTAAGGGTGAGGAAACAGGGAAGAAAACAACTTGCCCCAGTAGAAACAGTTAGCGAGCATCTAAGCGAGGATTCAGGGCCGACTCGGGCTCCAGAGTCCATGCTCTTAGCACCTGCGTCTTGCTCCTGCCTCTCTCTCTCTCTCTGGGGTGCAGTTTGGCTGTGCAGACAGTTCTTGAATAATGATATAAGTCTTAAGGGTCTAGCAGCAGCAGCCGAGTCAAGGAGCAGGCAGAGCCTTTAGGCTGGAGGTGTGTCTTGAGAGGGAGGTGTTTTTAAGACATCTGGACAGACAGGTGCCAAGGATCTCAGAGGGTCAAAAACTCAGGCGAGAGTTCTGCGCTAGAGCTGCAAAAAATTGCGACACATTTGAAGACATCAGCCAACTGAAATTTATTCTCGCAAAGTTATAGATGCAAAAGTATGTAATCAAGGAGTCGGTGGGGCCATGTTCCCTCTCAAGTTTCTGGGGAATAATCCTTCCCGTCTCTTCCAGCTTCTGGTGGTCCCAGGCATTCCTTTGCCTTTGGCTGCATATCTCCATCCTCCGCCTCCATCTTTCTATGGCCACCTACCCCTTGTGTGTCTCTGTAGCCTCTTCTTTTCTCAGTTTGCCACTAGATTTAAGATCCGCCCGAAATCCAGTGTGATATCATCTCAAGAGCCTTCATTACATCTGCAAAGACTCTGTGTTCAAATGGTTTGCATACGCTCAGATAAATCTCTTTGACGGACACTATGGAACTCACTACTGCGGATGAGTTCATTCTGAGGAGGTCTTGAGCAAGGAGGCAAGCTGACCTTGAGCAGAATCGTGGGGGAGGATCAGTCCTGGCAGGAGGGACGGATGGAGAATGCTGCAGGAGACCAGAAAGAAGCCCTCTGACATAGAGGTGGTAATCAGGACAGAGACCTAGAAGCCCAAGGAGAGTGTATTATATATAAAAAGCATGGCCTGAGCAACAAGGTCAAGTACCCCAGGAAGTGGGGAACATATACGGGGGTTAGCAGAGAGGTGGTTTTCACAAGAACAGTTTCGTTGGTTGGTTTGGCTTTTGTTTTGTTTTGTTTTGTTTTTCAGCTTGGCAGAGCTGATAGGAGAGGGAAGAGCCTGGAGCTGGAATTTCTGGTAGCCAGTGCCGTCACACCATTTGCAAGCTGTTAACTGGCATTATCCACACTAGCAGCCTTAGAAAAACCCCAGTGAGGACACTCTCATGTTCTTACACTCCGTCTCTTATGCATACATAAGAGTGTGCTTTACGTTAATACTCTCTCGTAAAATATATTGAAGTGCAGATAAATGAATGACTCTGTCTATATAAGGTAATTATTTTAGATGACAATATTTTGACTTTCCATTTCCTCTAAATTAGTTTTACGTGGTAGGGGGCCAATTCGCATTTTAGAGTTTGTTCAGAAGCTGTTTTAATTGTGCCTTCAAACATAGATACCCGAGCTCCCGAGATGTCAAAACTCAGCTCCATTTTCGATCGCATTAAATGATATTTCTTATGGATGAAATTTCTCTAGCATGATTGCACGAGCGTCGATTGTGAGGTAGTGGTGCATGGAGCTGGTCCCAAGTTCAGAGGCTTAAAAAATTACCTTCTTTTATCTGCTAGTCTAAAATAAGAATGTAACTTTTCTTACAGTTACCAGAGTTCATTTCAATTAAATCTTAATGAGCAAAAATGTGACAAATGGGTCCATGAGCATTACCTCTCAGACCTTTTAATTTTTATAAATTTACTTGCAGAGTTAGACTTACCCTGTTGCAATTATTTCATTTGGCTCTTGGAAATTTCACCCGAATTGCATACGGCGGGTGCCAGAGGCAATCATCTGCTTCGGGGCCTAACTCCTGTGGTCATGTTATCCATCTAAATCTATAATCGGAGAAGGGGCACGGTAGAAAGGTGAAAAGTATCATTTGTCACAGCATTCTTGCGTAAAGATGGCTGGGGATTTGGGACTACGGCGGTAGGGGCAGTTTTTCTTCTCATTAGCTGCTTTATTTGTAACTGCAGGGGCTGTCAGAAGCATGGACTTAATAACCTTCAAGTTTTTCTGCATTAGTATAAAAAAGGTTGCATGAATTTTTGGCAAATCATTGTCCCCACGAGGGTATCAGAAATACTTTTGCTAGTGAATACAGAATAACCCTTCTTTGGGGACCTCTCAGCTGAATTAAATATATAATTGAAGTGGATTCATCTAGAATGAGACATTTATGCTGATCGTGTACACATTTTGATGATTCTGAACCTTCACTTGGAGTGCCTTTTCAATTCTCCACGGGTAAAAGTTGGAAGGAAAGTACCAGCAATGCTTTTAATATAATAACAGAGTGCAAGGGATGCATTTTGTACTTAGATATGATTTTATCTCCTTTGTACTTAGATATCTTTATCGGCTATGTCTTTGCATGCACTAGGGGGGGTTAGGAGGAAAACTATAGCCCACATTTTCATGATGAGGACAAGAGAATATCTAGCCTATGGGATCTCAGACTAACAGGAGGAGGGAGGAAGGAAGGGAGGGAGAGAGGAAGAAGGAAGGGAGGGAGGGAGGAAGGAAGGAAGGAAGGAAGGAAGGAAGGAGGAAGGGAAGGAGGGAAGGAGGAAGGGAAGGAGAGAAGGAAGGAATTAAAAAAGAAATCCAATTATCCTTTCCTTTCATACAATTCACATTGCTTCTCCAAACCTTTTTCTCTCTTGATTTATGCTCTCTTGGTTTTCCTCCTTCCACACTGGCTATCTTGTCCCAATCCCTTGCCCCAAGACTCAGTGCATAGACTTCTTCTTGGCTGTCTTTTACCTTCATTTCCTAGGAGACCTTATCCAGCCCCATGCCTTTCAACGCACTTTCTAAGCTGACAATTCCTTAGTTTATATTTCCTGCCTCACTTCTCTTTTAAAGCCCAGCCCCGTAGATCCACTGCCGACTCAACATCTTCACTTGGAGGTCTAACAGATGTGGCAAATTCCCTTGTTCCGAATCAGCCTGATTGCCCCACCCTTTCCCTAACTTGCCTTTTCTATATACCCTCATCCAGTACTGGGGGCATTTCCTCAACTCCCCTCTTTATTCCCCACGCCCAGCCATCCTACTGAGGAACACTGCTGGTTCATCTTCAAACTATGTGTTGAGTCGGATGACTCTACACATGTCCATGGCCAAACCAATCCAACTATTCTCCCTATTTCCACTCGATCTGTTTTCCCCCCGGCGGCCAGACTTTATCATTTAAAGCTTAAATTGAATAATACTGCAGCACCTCTGCTCAAAATTATCCAATGTTTTCCCATCTCAGAGGCAAAGTCCTTGCCTGGGCCCATGAAGACCTACATGGTCTGGACTCCAGCTGCCCCCACAAGTCTTCCCTGCCACTCTTCACCTCCACCCCTCCAGCCACACTCTTCCTCAGCTGTGCCTGCTTTGCTTTTGAACTTGCAGTCCCCACTTCCTTGACTGTCTCCCTCACCACCTGTGTTCATAGGGGTCTTTCCTTTCCAGTCTTTTCTCCAATTACCCCATCAAAGAAGTCCTCCATGATTCCCAATCAAAAACAGCCAGCATGCACCTACACGCTTGAGTGACACTATCTTCCCTTATGATCTTCCATTTTTCCTTCATAATGCTTAACATTTCCTAACCCATTTTGTATATTTTTTAATTGTTTAGCTCTCTCCACTCGATTATAAGACCCATGGAAGCAGGGATTTAGTTTTTGTGCTCTGTTTTCTGGGTCTCCAAAGTTAAGCACAGTATCTGGTATAGACTGGGTGTTAAGTCAGTACTGGAAATAAAGAGAGAATGATTGAGAGAGAAGAAGAGAAAAAAAATCTTTCCTGAAAATTGCCTAAAGTGCAGTAAGAAGGGTAGACCAATGAATAGGATGGTCTTTTGAGATTTAACCCCTTAATAATAATGTCCAAAAGGAACTTTCCCATGGCTTCCCTTGTACTTCTAGAAAGATCCAAATTTGTTTATATGGAGTATAAGGATTATCATCACCTGGCCTCTTTCTCCTCCCCACTTTCCCCATCTACGGCAATCCCCCCAGCCTACTTGGAAGACTCTTCTTCCAGATCATGACATGGCTGTGCCCTTCTCAAATATCATCCTAGAAAGACCTTCACCAACCCTTCTCTACCTGTTTCCTATGACATAACTCTGTTTTATTACATTCATGGCATTTATCCACATTCAAAATGTCTTGTTTATTTCCTTTGAGATTATGAGCTTTGCCTGGGCAGAGGCCTTCTCTGTCTGTCATGCTCAGTGGTGTATGCCAAGGGCCTATACCTCTGCCTGACACCCACCTGACACGGTAGGTGTTCTGTCACCATTCGCTTAGTTGAATGAGTAAATAAGGCTGCCTTCTAGGGCACTGACCTTCCTTGTGTTCTCCTGCCCTCTCCAGATAACATCACAGATGAGGGATGTTTACAGATTTGCTGTTAGGTACACATCAGTGAGTTCAGCACTTGGGAAACAGAGCCGACTGCTACGGTTCTTGTCAGAAAGTACTCCAGGACGTAGAAAAGACTGAGGCATAATACAGTGTGGAAAGCAAACACCCATAGCAAACCTGACTAGGTGAATCTTCATTCTTTAAGAAGAACAAAAAAAACCTTTTAAATAGAGGGTACTCACATATTCCCCAGCTCCAATGCATCACAGTCCATTGGGAGTAGTGCCACATGTGGTGGCCGAATTACCAGATTTGGGGTGTTATTTATCTTGTGCAGCTGAGGGAGGAAGTGATAGCTGGTGTGCTAGGGGTTGCAGTATGACAGACTTTCTGGCCTGCTGTCCAGCCCGTACTTGGGACACCTCAGGCAGGGCGACACACACTTGATTGCCATCCATCATGTCTCTCATAGAAGAAGAAAAGATTTAGGAACCCCAACCATGGTGATACCTGGATTTCACTAGCTCTGTGCCCGCCCCACATGTAACTATGTAAATACTCGGGTTCTCATGTGCAGTGAGCACGATTTTAATGTTTAACAGATTGTTCTTATTTTAGTCAGTCTTTGTACTACTTCGTCCGACAGATTTGGTAGACATCACTGTCTTTTTTTCTGTAACTTACCCAACCTGTCAACTAAAGCACAGAATTCTTATTGAGCAAAGATAAGGTACGTCTCTGTATACTTTTTTATTTTCTTAATTTGAAGTAAAGGTATAAAAGTTGTCCAAGACTGAAAATCCTAGCCAGAGAATCATCTGACATTAAATGGTATCATTACTAAAATTCACTAAATGGCCTTGGGTATCTGTAAGTGTCCAAGCAAAACGGTTCTTTCTCAAAGTTCCTTTTTTCTTTTTTTCCTTTTTCTTTAAATTCAATTTAGTTAAGATATTTGGCTATTCAGGGTCTACCTCTGTTTCAGAGATAGAATTTAGTGATTCATCAGTTGCATACAACACTCATTACATCAAGTGCCCTCCTGAATGCCCATCACCCAGTTACCCCATCCCCCACCCACCACCCCTCCAGCAACCTTGTTTATTTCCTATAGTTAAGAGTCTCTTATGGTTTGCTTCCCTCTGTTTTTCTCTTATTTTAGTTTTCCTTCCCTTCCCCTATGTTCATCTATTTTGTTTCGTAAATTCCACATATTAGTGAACTTATATATGTGTATATAAATCTCAATCACATCTTTTTTATCCATTCATCTGTCAATGGACATTTAGGCTCTTTCCATATTTGGGCTATTCTGGACATTGTTGCTGTAAACATTGGGGTACAAGTGCCCCTTCAAATCACTATGTTTGTATTCTCTAGATAAATGCCTAGTACTATAATTGCTGGGTCATAGGGTCGCTCTATATTTAACTGTTTGAGGAAGCTCCATACCGTTTTCCAGAGGGGCTGCACCAGTTTGCATTCCCACCAACAGTGTAAGGTGTTGCTCCACATCCTCGCCAACATTTGTTGTTTCCTGAGTTGTTCATTTTAGCCTTTCTGACCAGCATGCAGTGGTATCTCATTGTGGTTTTGATTTGTATTTCCCTGATGCCGACTGATGTTGAGCATTTTTTCATGTGTCTGTTGGCCATCTGAATGTCTTCTTCGGAGAAATGTCTGTTCACGTCTTCTGCTCATCTCTTGACTGGATTTTTTTGTTTTTTGGGTGTTGAGTTTGATAAGTTCTTTATAGATTTTGGATATTTGCAAATATCTTCTCCCATTCCATAGGTTGCCTTTTAGTTTTATTGACTGTTTCCTTTGCTGTGCAAAAGACTTTTATGCTGTTGAAGTCCCAGTAGTTCATTTTTGCTTTTGTTTCCCTTGCCTTTGGAGATGTGTCTAGCAAGAAGTTGCTGTGGCCGAGGTCACAGAGGTTGTTGCCTGTGTTCTCCTCTAGGATTTTGATGGATTCCTGTCTCACATTTAGGTCTTTTATCCACTTTGAGTTTATCTTTGTGTATGGTGTAAGAAAGTGGTCCAGTTTCATGCTTCTGCACGTGGCTGTCCAGTTTTCCCAACACTATTTGTTGAAGAGACTGTCTTTTTTCCATATTCTTTCCTGCTTTGTTGAAGATTATTGACCATAGAGTTGAAGGTCCATTTCTGGGCTCTCTATTCTGTTCCATTGATCTATGTGTCTGTTCTTGTGCCAGTACCATACTGTCTTGATGATTACAGCTTTGTAATACAGTTTGAAGTCTGGAATTGTGATGCCACCAGCTTTGGTTTTCTTTTTCAACATCATTTTGATGATTTAGGGGGTCTTTTCTGTTTCCCTACACATTTTAGGATTGTTTGTTCCAGTTCTATGAAGAATGTTGGTGCTATTTTGATAAGGATTGCACTGAATGTGTAGATTGTTTTGAGTAGTATAGATATTTTAACAATATTTGTTCTTCCAATCCAAGAGCATGGAATGTTTTTCCATTTCTTTGTGTCTTCCTCAATTCCTTTTATACGTGATCTATAGTTTTCTGAATACAGATCCTTTACCTTTTTGGTTAGGATTAGGTTTGGTTAGGGTTATTCCTAGGTATCTCATGGTTTTTGTGTAATTGTAAATGGAATTGATTCCTTGATTTCTCTTTCTTCTGCTCCCTTGTTAGTGTACAGAAATGCAACTGACTTCTGTGCTTTATATCCTGTGACTTTGCTGAATTCCTGTAGCAGTTCTAGTGATTTTTTTGGTGGAGTCTTTTGAGTTTTCTGTATAGAGTATCCTGTCACCTGTGAAGATTGAAAGTTTGACTTCTTCTTTGCCAATTTGGATGCCTTTTATTTATTTTTGTTGGCTCATATTTCCTTTTTTCAATGAAATTCAGTCCTTCACACTTTTTTTTTTTTTTTTGGTGTGTGCCAGGCTCTTCCTGTGAATAATTTCTTTTTCCAAATGATTGTTATGGCTTTGCTCTCAAGGAATTTACAATCAAGCAGGAGAAGAGGAGACTATATGAAAATAATTCTTGAAGGACATATCCAAGGAACCTAAGTGAACCAATGAGGCAAAGAAAAAAAAAAGTACGTTGGGGAGGAAATGCTGGTGGAAAATAAAATATAAAAGCAGGTAGATTGGGGTGCCTGAGTGGCTCAGCATGAACTCTTGATTTCTCAGGGTCATGAGTTGAACCCTACATTGGGCTCTGTGCTGCATGTGGAGTCTGCTTGGGATTCTCTCTTTCCCTCTCCCTCTACCCCTCCCCCCGCTCATGTGTGCTCTCTCTTTCCCTCTTTAAAAAAAAAAAAAAAAAAGACAAGTCAATTCACTAAATGTCTTATGTGCCAGGCTCAGTAATTCAGAAACTATCTGCTGAAGCAGTGAAGTGTCTTTGAGGACTTTTGAGCAAGAAATAGAAGTGATCTCAGCTGTTCTTCAGGAGTACAAGATTAGCAGTACCATGTTTTCTACATTTCCTAGAATATTTCTATTTCTCACTATCCTCCAGAAGGCATTTGTCCACTTACTTAAGATAAAGACTGAGAGAAAGTAAGGCATAAATGACAACATTTTGAAAACCATAGTAGTCAGGAGAGGATAGGGGATCCTGGGGTGAAGATAAGACCTCAAACTTAATCCAATAAGGATTTGTTTCTTACTCTGAAAGTCCAGCTTGAGTTGGCCTCCCTCCTCCATCTTAAGACATGCTACTCAAGGTCGCTCTGTCAGGGGAAAAGCAATTAGAAGAAAGCAAGGAACTACTTTAGCCTGATGTGACACTTCCACTCGCAGCCCATTGGTCACAAGTAGTCATGTGACTTTCACCCAACTACAGGCAAGGCTGAGGGATGCAGGGGAGCACATGGATATTTGGTGAGCAGGAACTTGCCACAGTAATGGTGAGCCTTTAATGAATCTGAATAGTTGTTTTGTTTGTTTGTTTGTTTCCTAACTGGTTAAGAGAGATAGCAGTGAACTCGTGGACTCAAAATGAAACAAAAACAAAAACAAAAAACCCTTTGTTTAACCATGCTTTTGGAGTGGCGGAGTAAATTTGGCACAAATTCATGTAAGCAATTGGAAGTTAAGCTATTTTTGTGTAATATGGGGATAAAAATACTCCCTGTCTTGCCTTCCTCACAGGATCAAACGATACACTATAATGTAGGTGATTGTGTTTTATAAACTGCTAGGTGTTGTGCAAATCTAATCTATTATCAGCATCGCCACTATTATCACCATGGTTACCCTAGTGGAGGAGGGCAGAGACTGCCGCTGTCTGTGTATGTGACCAGAGAGAATTAAAGCCCCTGCTTATCTTTCCAGCTTTGTTTCTCTTCTTTTCCTTCTAAGTATCATGCACTACAACACTTCTGTACTCCTGACAATTTCCCAACATGCCTGATCTTTTCTCTGCCTTTGTACACCCTTCACCCTCTCCTTGGAATGTCTTCCCTCCCCTCCCCTCCCCTCCCCTCCTTCATCCAGAAAATATCCATGTGTCTCTCAAGGCTTAACTTAAAATCCCTTGATCTATAAAGCTTTCCTTGCCCCCCAACCCTAAGACAGCTTAGGGTTCCTCCCTATGCTGTGTCTGTTGTGAAACTTTGTCTACTTGTCACTTAATCATTTCCATGTCTGTCTTCCCTACAGGGCTGTGAGCATCTTAGGATCAGGGACTGAATCTTATGCTTTATTTACGAGAGCAGGCTCAGGACTGAGACTAATTCTGATGCCCACTCAACCACTTACAGGGGGTACGTGACCCCAGATGGGTAATTCCACCTGTCTTTGCCTCAGTCTCCCCATCTGTAACATGAGGAGATCAAAAGGGACTACCTCAGGGTTGTCATGATGATTAAATAAAAAATATATGCCGAGTGCTTAATAATAATGCCTGGCATATAGTAAGTGTTCAGTAAATATTTGGCAAATGAAAGAATGAATGAATGATTAACTGACTCAATCTCATGAAGTGGTATGTCACGGAAACTCAGGATTCAGCGAGGTTTTTTGCTCAAGGTCACACAGCGGGGGGAGCTGGCTGACTCTAAAACCTCCTCATTTGATGCTCTATGTGGACATAGAAGGTGCTCAGCAAATGGGAGAAATAAACGTCAGAACTGATGAGCCCGATCAGGATGGTGGGAAGGGAAAGGACGTGTTGAATGAAGCCTCAGGAGAGCACTCCTCGTCTCCTGCNNNNCTTACTATTGTGATATTTTTTGCTTGTTGGATTTTTCTGGTTTCCTTCCAGCAGACATAAAAGGAAAACAGCCCGTGCAGTGGGACTGGAAGGCTCTGGGCGCAGAGCAGGGATTTTTCATTTCACAGGTCATACGCAACGCTCTGCAGCCCAGCTCACAAAGTCAGTCTTTATTCTTAATGCCTCCTTGATGCTGGGAGAAAGCAAAACAGGGTTTGTTGTTAGCAGTTTGGTTCAGGCCCACTGGAGAGTGATTACACTTTCTTCTTTTGCTGCATTAAGAGGGGCGGTAAGGAGTCCCAGGACACAAGCCAAACAAGTGTGAGATTTGAGTGTAATGCACAAAGGCAGGAGGGACCCTGAGCATCACCTCCGTGAGTAGTCACCCTCATAGCCACTTTCACAATCCAGCTCTTTGGTCACCAAGGTGCCAGGTCACCTGTGCCCAAGTCCCTTGTCCCAAGCCCTAATGTTTAAAGAGGCAAAGTAACATGATATAAATCAAACGAGCTCCCATCCTTGACAGTTTGGCTCCCTTTCTTGCCCTTGGAGGTGACTTCTGTAAGTAATAAGTGACTGACTTGTCCTAGACTCTAGGCAACCAAGTGGTATGGAGGTGCTTTGAGAAACCAGTAGCAACCAGGGACAGACAAAGAAAACTCAGATTCTAGCCCCACTCCAGCATTGACCCGCTAGGGGGCTAGGGGCATTGCACATAACGTCTGCATTGCTTTGAGGGCCTGTAGAAGGATGAAGGGAGCCCCTCATTGACCCTTCTCTCGGGATTTTTAGGAGGACATTAGGAACAATAAACCATCCACCATGAAAGCGCTTTGTAAACTGCTATGATCCATGCCCACGTAAAACCATAGGAGAGAGGCAAGTGTTGACCTCTGACACTGTTATGCCGAGTTCCCAACACCTTAACTGTGCTCTCATTCAGAAACTAAGGTCTTCTCAGTAAAGAAGGGAAGAATGGGAGATTTACCAGGCTGTTGCGGATTTTAAAAGTGTTTTTGCTTGGAATATGTTCCACATATGCATTGTTTTTTCCTGAATTATCCTTTCCTGGGAAGCAAGATCTCTATGCCTACATCTTCACGCAGAAGGGAGAAACCAAGGAAATCTACATATCCCCTTCTAAAAGAAGGGGGGTCGAAGGAAACTCACTGTAACTTAGTGAAAACTAAACCAAATTTGCCTGTCAAATTCCCCCTTCGTTTTCCTGCTTTGTCACTCAAGGGGGGGAAAGAGTTGCTATTTCTGAGATCCTGAGTTCTTGAAACAATCATTCCACAGGAGTAAGGAAGAATCTAAAGGGAAAGAAAGTCCCTCTCTCCAAAACAAAACACAGACCCACAGCCACACACATGCATATGACAGTGAAGCAAATATCGGCTTTTTAAAAACCCCTGAAAAGGCAATATACAAATATAGTTTCAGGGGGGAAAAAACAACGCAAGCGAGTCATATTGTGATTGATGGCAGAGCACCTGCTGTGTGCCAGCGTTGTATGGGGCATGGTGCTTTGCTTAATTTTCAGAGCAGCCCTGACCGGTGCTTTATTTTGAGCACAGAGAGGCTGAGTAACTGGCCTCAGGCCGCACGGTCCACAAATGGGGCAGTGGATTAGCCACCTGACGTCTGTGGCTTCCAACCTGTGCTCGTCTCTCTAGGCCTTCCTCCCTGTACCTCCAAAACCTTCTGAAGGTTTGCAACAGTCTTGCCACCTCCTTCTCTGGCCATTCTCCCTCATGGGAGCCACCCAAGTCCCGTGATTGCCGAGGCTTGCAGAACCAGGCGTCTCTCCACCGCAGGACAACGTCCTGTTAAGTGGAAACCAATGTCCTCAGCACATGGTGCCCGTTCATCAGACCTCCGGCTTTTAATCCTAACCCAGGTGTCAGAGTTTTTTGTGTCACCTGAGGCAAAAGCATCCCGAAGAGGCACAACTGCTCTGGACAGTGGCTGAGAGCCCTGGACATATGACCTACCAGCTAGCATGTCTCAGCCCACAGCCCACTGGTGGCCTAGGAAGGCGGTGTGGCTGGGTGAGCCACACACAGTTTGGGAAGCTACAGCCATGAGCCCCTCACCCTGAAGCATGAGTGATACGTCTCCCATGTAATTCTATCATGGTGGTTGCATCCAGCCAGAGAAGATAAGGTTATCCTTGTTATTTCTGCTCCTGCGCAAACAAAATACATGAGTATCTTCTGTATTTGCCACACGTCTTATGTCCTGTACAGAAGACAGGTAGTGGCTGGGGAGAGAACCAGCCAGGCTTAGTGCCTAAAAGTAACCCTTTGTGGCTCGGTGTTCTTTCCAACTTTCTTTATACCCTTAGACTCCTGAGATTGGATTTTCATGCTGTTTTGCTCCATCTGCCTTTGCAAATGGTGCTTCAGTGCCTGTTCCCAAGATCATGTTCCAAGGATCTTTCTCAAAGCTCAGAGATGAGCAGTATAATGCAGTAGGACCTCTGACGACTCAGTTTGACAAGTTCAGTTCCCAGCTGTGCACTTCCCCACCGGGACCATAGACTAAGCTGTTATTATTCAACTTTTACTAGAATTAACATCTCAATTTGTGGTCCCAGCTCTGATAATTTTTTCTCCCAGGAAGTGTTTGTCGACTCTGCCCCTCCACCCAACTGTGGGATTGAGTGTCCCTCCTTGGCATTTTCTGTAGTCCTTGTTCTTCCCCCATAATACTATGTAACACCCAGGCTTGAAACCAGGGATCATGTCCACTTTGTTTTCTGCATCTGAAACAAAACCTGTCACACAGAATGTGGGCACTCAAAACATAGTTGTTGCATGCATGCATGAATGAATGAATGAATGGGAATAGAATAGAATAGAATAGAATAGAATAGAATAGAATAGAATAGCCTGTATGGTCTTTGCCATGTTCAAGAGACCAGACACGTAAAAGCACTGAAGTTTCTATTAAAGCAGAATGAGAAGACAACAGTGATAGGAAGAAGTGGTCAGGGTCATCACTCAGGTCTGCCTGCCCCTAACTCCCATCCATGCCTTTTATATCACAACACGCTATGAGGAGGGTCTCTCCTGCTGTGAAAGTCTTTGGCTCTCGTTGGGTCGTCCAGATGATTCTGTTTTGGAAGCAGGAGTCACTTCTGCCTTCCCCTTGCTCAGTTGCAGTAGCCCGCTCACCGGACTCCCTCACTCAGAATGCATGGAAGAGTTTGTTGCAATCACTATGGCTAGAGAAATCCTTGCCTTCTTTTAACCTGTAAAGAATGAGGGCCATGTGTCATTTTGGGAAGAGCTGAGACTGGCAAAAGGCCCAACGTTGGATTTTCATAACTTTTTCTCATTTTATCACATTTGTGAGCGTGTTATTTGGCTCTGGACTCCAGAATGGGGGGAGGCATGCTGGTAAAATGGCAGTGGCCCACACTGTAAATACTTGAGACCAATCCATTGACCGAGGCCCTACGGCAGACCCACTTCTCTGTTTTGCGTATTATATCCTTACGTATGTAAGGGATGGCCTAGAAACATTCCAGCTATCCATGGGTAGGTCTTCTTGTCTTGTAGAAAAGTCCACCACATTTTGCCTGATTTAAAAAGTTTTTATTAAAACAACTATTAGTCTGTAAGTGGGGGTGGCGTACAAGGAAAATATGACATGCATTTCTTCCTCAAAGGGCATTATGTTCTGGTTTGATAAAATGTTTATATTTGTATTTTATGAACTGTTCTCCAAAACAGAAATCCCTGATCAAATAGCTCGGTAGAAAAATGTTAGGTTGAATCATATAAAATTACCACTATTTGACTGTTATTTATCAACAAAAATGGCAATTTTGATTTACCAAAAAGTGGTCCAACTCAGTAAGTAATAAGTTTCGGAAATCCTGTTCCTCCTGGGAATTCAGCTGAAGGTTCCGCCAAGTCCTGCCGTGAAGAAAAACTTGCCTAATTGTAATTCACTCAGTTTTTTTCCCCAAACTTCTTCTACCTGGGATTTTTAAAATTGTTTTGCCTAACACTTTAATATCTGCAAAACACATTATAGGAAATATTGATAATGTACATTTCCTTCTATCCTATCATTCATTCATTCATTCATTCATTCTATGATGTTTTGAATGTCCACATTTTGCGCAACAGGCTCTGTTCCAGATGCAGAAAACAAAGCAGACCTGATCCCTGCTTTATACCCTTAGACTCCTGAGACTGGGTTTCCCTGCTGTTTTGCTCCATCTGCCTTTGCAAATGGTGCTTCAACGCCTGTTCCCAAGATCGTGTTCCCAGGATCTTTCTCAAGGCTCAGAGATGAGCAGTATAATGCAGTAGGACCTCTGATGACTCAGTTTGCCAAGTTCAATTCCCAGGTCTGCACTTCCTTGCTGGGACCATAGACTAAGTACAGAAACTGTTATTATTCAACTTTTACTAGAATTAACATCTAAACTTGTGGTCCCGCCTCTGATAACTTTTTCTCCCGGAAAGTGTTTGTTGACACTGCAGGATCTGTAGGATCAAGTGTCCCTCCTTGGCATTTTCCATAGTCCTTGTTCTTCCCCCATGATACTGTATGTGTATCACCCAGT
The DNA here is from genome assembly GCF_017311325.1 of Ursus maritimus. Taxonomy (NCBI): domain Eukaryota; kingdom Metazoa; phylum Chordata; class Mammalia; order Carnivora; family Ursidae; genus Ursus; species Ursus maritimus. The sequence continues at coordinate 70,137,560 of NW_024426996.1, forward strand.
CTGGAAAGGCTTCATTTCCTGCTGATCTTTCCCCCAACAATACCAGACACCCCCCAAATATACTACAGCACTATGTCCTTCTGTACATCTGCACATGACTGTCCCTCCTTTCTGCCTGGCACATTCCTTTTCACACTCAAAACCTCCCTCAGTGAATCTCCCTCTTTGGGGACTCCTTTCTGACCCTCACCCAGGAAAGAAAACAATTCCCTTCTCTGAGCCAGGGAATCCCTGCCAGGCAAGTCCTGAGTGAGAAGAGGGACCAGAGCACTGTGGGCCAGGCCTCACTGGGGTTTCGCCTAGTTGGTAAGACCTCAGCCAAGATGCTCCTCTTTATTCTGGCCCAGAACATAAAGTTAAAGTGAGGACCGCTGCCATCTTCTGAACACACTCATGCTTTGTAACTCAGGTTGGGTGAGACAGAAGAAGCGCCTATGACTTCTACCTGGATCTTATTTAAGTTTTTGTTTTCCACACCAAGTTATAATTTAGTCTTTACTTGTCCATCTTCCTCATTAAACTGTGGGCCCCTCTGGGTTAAAAAACAGAGCCTATTTATTTGGATATCTCCAGAAGCTAGCCTAATGCCTAGTAGTTCCTTGAAAAACACTCTTTCTTTCTGATATTATTTATTTGAATTCAAAAATATTATTTATTTGAATTCAACGTAAAGAGTAAGAAAACAACGAGGTGCTGGATTCTGGTGGAGAAGCACTTGCAATGGCTGTCCTGAGCTGCGAGTCCTCGAGGAAACGCGAGGTTGAAGAAGGTCTTTAGGGGAGAGGCAGTGCAGCGTGGGGATAGGTGGGTGACAAGGGGGACTCCTCTGGAAACTTCACCGGAGTCTGTCCTCAGGCAATCAGGGTCCAATATCCTTCTTCTTGTTGGGGTCTCCGCTGAGCTCTGCTCTTCAAAATTCACACTGGAAAATGAAAATACCAATTCGATAGCATTTGTCATCTATCAAATTGGCAAAGTTATTTTTCAAATGATAATACATCGTGTTTGGAAAGATACATGAAAAGGGATTCCCTTTTCAGCTGCAGGAGGAGTATCAGTTAGCACAACTGTGTGTTTCCACGTTTCGTTTCCTCACCCAAGGGCTAGCATAGGTCTTTAGCAGAACCATCGATGATACAGCTGCCCTGACCCCAGGGCTTCCCAGGACCACAGGCGAGAATTCCTGCCAAGCCGGCCTGGAGTGTCCAGGGAGGAGAGATAGCAGTTGTGGGGCAAACCCCATGGGGCCGAGACTTGGCTTCTAAGACCCTAACTGAGACACTCTGTCCCATCCACATAAAAGTATCATCATGCCCGGTGGGTTTTAAGATAGAGTCCAAAGTCGAATCAGCACTATGAGGACATTAATCTTGTTTTGCCACAGAGAAAATTGGGGAGCGCAGCCAAATTCACTCAGGCTTGGACTTTAAAACGGGTGTCATCCCCAAAGGCATTGTGGACAGCGCGTTTATCATTATTTAGGGGTCACCAGAGAGACGTGGACCGTGCCGGGTCATCGCTCTCTGCAAGGCTCCTCCACCCCCAAGTTTAGGATCGTTTACCTTGAAAGCTAAAATTAGAGCATCGGTGCTCAGCACAAAGGCTCTGTTGGCGTAATTAATAATGCAGAGTCCTCGCGTGCTGTGTGATATGAATTGTGTTGCTAATTATATTGTTATGAATGGGGTTTAGAATATTATTAATGCAGGAAATATCAATACTTAAAAGCTTTCCTGGCAGTGAGATTTTTGCTTTCGGAGGCATGAGCTGGCCTGTAAGCATTAAATACTCTCTTGCTTAGAGGCATTAATCTGTACTCCCTTTGAATACATTTAATTAAAAATTTTGATTTCCTAGGAATTGTTGTTTTTATGTAACCCCAAAATGGAATTTTATTGGAGGTCAAGGTCTTTTATGTAAGCACCTATCTGTCCAGCCAGGGTGACGTCCCCCGGACAAGGCCACGGGGTAGTGTCAGGGAGACTGCGAAGGGGGCCGGCCTTCTCTGTGGGAGTCTTGCTCTCCTGGGAGAAGTTTCAGCTTTATGGATAAGAATAAAACCAAGTTCAGAGTCAAAAGGAGGAGAACGCCGTAGAGGATATGACTTGGCTCTGTCCTTTGCAGTCACTTTTCTAGAACTCATGCTTGAGAGTCCGTTTCGAACTTTCGGAGCGCACTGACCTGGGTTCCGACTTTTGCTGCTTCTTGAATGAGCAGATACTTTCACACGTGATTTTGCCTTCTTTCCTCAGATTCGTGGTGTAGCTCATCCTAGTTCCATTTTTACAGACATGAGGGGTTTTATAACTTCAGAAGGGGTGTGTGGATGGGCAGGAGGGAGGGCACTTTGTTCTACAGCTGAAATACCTTATCTTACGTAAGCCTCGTAACAATCTAAGATTAGGCATCGTTACCCCATTCTGGTAATGCCAAGGCTTGAGGACATGGAAGCCTCCCCAGGGTAACACAGTTGGTAGGCCCCAATGAGGATTTGAACTTGGGCCTGACTCTAAAGCCCAACCCCCTTCCTGGCTTCTCACAGGGTCAAGGTGGTGACTCTTTGATCTAAAGTAACCCAATGTTCCGTTTGAATGGGACTGAGGCTTTCCTGGGAAGTCGGACTTCCAGTTTTAAAATCTGGACCAGTCCCAGGCGCGCTGGCACAAGCTAGTCGCCCTAATTCCGTCTCATCATTCCTCATTGTACTCCATCTTCCCAGATGACCGCGGTCAGGAGTTTATCCCAGAGAGGGGATTGCAGTCTACTGACTGGCTCCCCCTGTAGGAAGTGGTTGACACCCAGGGAATGTCAGACGCAGACATGGCGGGAGCGGTTTGCCTCCATGAGGGGCAGAACTCTCCGACAACAAACATGACCCAGAAAGTCAACTAACTGGCCCGTTCAGCAGCTACCACCAGATGCTGGTCCCTCTGTCGGAGATTTCCTCCAGCATTGGGTTTGGGGAAATAAACCAGTTATTGTTCAGTGCAACGTGTCATGGAGACAAAGAAATAGACCCGTTCTATAGGGTGACACGGGGGGAAGAGAAGCAATGTTTATCAGCTCTTCACCTGTCCAGACAATTTGTAGCTGATTTAAGAAGCCCTCCGTGTGTTGGGGCGCCTGGGTGGCTTAGTTGTTAAGCGTCTGCCTTCGGCTCAGGCTCCTCCGCTGGGAGCCTGCTTCTTTCTCTCCCACTCCCCCTGCTTGTGTTCCCTCTCTCGCTGGCTGTCTCTCTCTGTCAAATAAATAAACAAAATCTTTAAAAAAATAAATAAGTAAAGAAGCCCTCCGTGTACACACCAAAGGATACCAGGCTGCAAGACTTTACTAATAAAGTTGAAAATATGCTAGTATTAATATAGCTGGCACTAAAAAAATAGGAAATAAATGCCTGGAAATTTGTCAGCTTATTAATCATTCCTTTGTAAGTGGTGTTTTTACTTTCATGGCTGCAACATTTAATCACAGTTCATTGGCTAAAGGCCAGGCAAGCTTTGGCGTTGGCATGTTACCATGCATTGGTTCTGCGCTTCTTGTCCACTTATTAATGCTGCAGACTTCCTACAATTTAGTCCAAAAATAGCATCAGTTCTGTGAAAAACCCTGCATTTCTGTTTTAGCCATGGTAGAGAAACATGGAAGGGTGTCTGTGTATGTGTGTACCTGGAGAAAATATTGTGATGCCTAAAATCCGCAGTTTGTTATTCTCCTGAAGCCTTCTTTTTGGGCATACTGAAAATTCAAAGAGGAAAAGTAAAAGGAAGAGTGGAGAGAGAAGGATAAAGAGAGAAGCAGATTTTTCCCCCAGAGCCCTAGCTATGCATACTCTCTGTTTATTTTTAGTGCATGACATGATCGTGCCAAGCCAGAATGAAACCCCAAAACAGCCTTTTATTAGAACCTTTTTTTCCCTAAATGAAAACTGTGTTGCGCTCCTATTGGGTCCATTCTGCTTTCCTTCATCAGTTTGGACTGCAAAGTGGCCCCGGAAAAATGATTGAGTGGCGTATTTCCTCACATGACGCCTTTTTGGGTGCTTTTGGACAGAACAATCCTAGATAAAAATGATTCCAACAGTAAGGTTTTCCTCAACCACATCCCTGGTTTGAATGTCTGTCTGTCTATTAGCCATGCCAGCGCTCAAGCATGGCTGACACAGCGATGATTTCTCTAAATCCATGATTCATTTTGCACCCAGAAGAGCTCGAACAAGACAAATAGCCTTTGAGAAGCCACGTGAACCTCAGGGAGCTGCCAAGGACACAGGTGAAGAGTGATAGGGATGCGTTTCATAATCACAAGGAAGAGCGGTGAGAGCGATAAGGTCTCATTGCTGCACAAACAGAAAAAGTGAACAGTTTGCATATCAGACGTATCAGGTGTTCGGATTTGACGCAGAACTCCTGAATAATGCGTTGTTTGCCTTTTGGAGAAATTAAGAGGAAGGAAATGTCATTCTGCAGCTTCACACGAGATAGCGAAGAAAGATGGTAGACTGGGATATTGTCATTTCCTAGGCTGCTTCCGAAAGATATCGCTGGGAGCAAAGGGTTCCAGGGAGGTAATGGAGGAACTGGGCAGCCCAGAACAGGCCCCAGAAATGAGCACTTGGCCGAATGCTTTTTAATCAGCCTTGGTTTCAAAACCATGTGCCAAAGAAAGAGGTTAACGACTTCGCAATAGTCAGGGATAGTGGGGAGAATGTGAACTTTGGAATAATTCGTCTCTTTAATTGCTGTTTATTGAGCACCTGCTATGTGTTGAGTACCTTTGTGGCTAAAGGATTAAAAAAAATTATGCTCAAATCTGGTTCCATTAACTTCTAGCTGTGGGTCTGGGGACAAAGCACTTAGCTCCTCCAAAACTCTGGGGATAGCCTCTTGGAAATGGGGATAATCAGTCCTAACCCACTTGTTTTGAAGATAAGATGAGATAAATTACAAATGTTGAGTCACTTAAATCTCTCCAAGCCTCAGACTGCTCATCGGCAAAATGAAGATAGTAATACCTAAGTCATGGAGCTATTGTGAAGTTTAAATGGGATGACAGAAAAACTAGTTGTGTGCCAGACCCCCCAAAATAATAGATGACCTTTTTAAGATTTTTTTGGTGCTGGCTCAGGTGAGTAGAAGTCAAGAAAAAACAAACTTGGAGAGCGTTTCTGTGGGGGCAATGGGAACTTGTCATGTTGGGAAGCTTCTCTAGGCTTTCAAAACAAGCTTTCATCATGCAAAAAATTCCAGAAGAATGGAGGAATATGGTGACCCCCCCCATTCTGTCTATGTTCAGACCAAATGAATATGTGCTCTTAAACCAAAACCATCTGACACGTGTTCGGGACTTAGGTTCTGCCTCAGACCATGAGGGATATGGAGATGGACCCTATTTGCAAGGGGCTGTTGGGGAACTTATTTCTTCTTGTGGCCAAACCGAGATTTGCCCACACATAACAGCAGAGCCAAACAGAAAGTCCTGGATGCCATGGGAGAATTTCAGATGGCGAGAGTTTTCCAAGCGCTAGCTAAGAGGGCTGAAACCAGACTCAAAGGAAAGAAAATGTCTTATTTCTTAAGGGGAACACCTTACCAAGTGTCACCGTGTGGTGGAAAAGACAGACCCTGAGCAAGAAAAGAAAAGACCACAGTTCCCAGGCTGACCCCAACTCAACAGGTGGTAACAGGCAGAACCTCTTGAACCCTATGAGATTCGGTCTCTACAACTGTAAAAATATCCAAGAAATTTCCAGCTTTCAAGAGTCTGTAATTTTAGGAGCCCTATGCTGTCTGTTCTAGAAATAATTTGAGAATCTGTGACTCCATCCAAATGCAGTAGCCTAGAGTGAACTTGTAGTTACGGTTTCTTATTTCTTGCTGGAAGGCCCCCATGTTAGTTCTGCTAATTGGTCCCGCCAGCTCCCACGAAGATGCCCACCCCAAGCTCCTCGCTGTTCTCAGAGGACCTGAGGAACCCATTCTGACTCATGTCTAAGGATTCAGTGCCAAAGAGGGCTAGGTCAGGCAGATGTGCCCCATAAAACTCTCTGAAACACACACGCACACACGTGCACACACGCAGAAAGGATGGAGGCTAATGTCCAATCAATTTAATGACGAGATGAGGAGCAGATTTTCAATTATCCTACACAGATCTTCTGTCAAGGGCCGGGGGTCCCGGGATGTCCTCAAAGCACAAAAGTGAAAGGATAGTAATTAGACAAACACATGAAGAAAATAAAGAAGGAGAGCTTCCAATGTGCGTAACTGTAGATAGATGAAAGAAAAATAAAAACAGGACCTACGATCTGTGATCCCTCTTGAGACATTTCACACTTTCTGTAGGAAAACAAGCATCATGAAATTAGAGGTGATGCATACTCAAGTTTCCGTGGAACCCCAGAAAAAAAGTAGCAAAGGGGTGGGACCCTCAGTGCCTAACAGCTCTGCTGAGGAGGAAGGAACAAGTGCCCTGCTCTGCCTGTGGCCATGCCTCATCGGTCTCCTGACACCGAAATGTCTGCAGCGAGCCTTAGAGAACATTCCCCTCATTCATTCATTCACTCATTCATTCATTCAGAATTGATTTGTTTTTACACTTCCTACTAAGTGTCAGTTTCTGATGATGTAAAGGTGGACAGCTCTCCTTGCCACCAGGATCCCAGTCTTGCTAGAGAAGAGGTGCGTTATAAAGCAGGAGGATGGAGATGTGTTCATAAGCACGGGCATAAAAGTTAAGAGAGTGAGTAACTGCTTAGTTTGGGGGCTAAGTGCAAAGAAGTCAAAGCTAAGGAGTCCCTGAAAGCTCTGTGACTTTGGACCAGTTACCTACCCTCTCTGGTCTCCCTTTCGTCACCTGTGTCTCTGTGTAGTTAACGTGCTGGAAGATGAGTGAGAAAACCCACGGAAGGCACTAAGCCCACTGCCTGGTGCCTGGTGAACACCAAGCGCTAGTCATGAGTACAGGTAGTGAGTGATTCTTTAGCAAGCTGCGAAAAAAGTTTTATAGTCACAGTTTTCTTCCCTCTTGCCACTTTTTCAAGGAAATCTTCATGTGTCTGAAGAGTTGAAACATGGCTTCCTTAGGTCTTAGTTTAGACTCTGCTGCTCTGAATTAACTGGAGTAGATGGTGGACAGGACCCTGTCTTCCCTGAGCTTCCTAACACTTGATTCCAGAGTAGAATCCAACTTTGTGCATAATGTTTTCCCCTTCATGAGGTCCCCACACATCTGTTATTTCCTCATTGTTATAGAGCTCCTTAAAGACTTCCGATTTCTCTTCATGAACCACTTCTTCCCTCTTAAATCTTCCCTTCTACTGTGCTCGTCCCTATACGTCTCTGGTTCCAGTGTCGGGGGGCGCAGCACTGACTTGTACCAGTTAAAAAGCCTGCTGCCCTCCCAGCACGAGCTTGCATACCCCCCTCTGTGCTAGCTCCAGGGCAATGCACAAATAGATCAGACTTTGTCCTCAAGTTGCTTACAGTCAGTATCTCTCCATTCTCAGGAGACCCCAAATGTTGCCACTCCCCTGCCCCAAACCCTCCAGCGTCTTCCTGTTCCCCTCAGACCAAAGGCCAGTGTCCTTCTGATGACCTTCATGATCCGGTACCTCACAGCCTGTCTGAACTCATCTTCTCTCCTGTCTCATTCTCTCCATGGCCACCATACTCCTCTCCTAGTTGTTTCTCAAAGCTCCCAGGCCTTTGCCCTTGCTGTTCCCTCCGCTCAGAATGCTGTTCCTTCTACCTGAAATGTTTTTCCCCAAATACCTCACTTCCTGGCTTCCTCTGAGATTAAGATTGCCAGATAAAATACAGGATTCCCAGTTGAATTTCAATATCAGATAAATAATTAATAAATTGCTATTCAATATATTAATTATTATAATAAATCATTTTTTTATTTTCTGAAATTCAAATGTAACTGAGCATGCCATATTTTTTGTTTTTTTGCCATATATGATAACCTCACCATCTGATCTTTACTCATATATCACCTTCTGGATAATTGTAGTCCTTTTCTATTGCTGCTGAGACAAATTACCATAGATTTATTATCTGACGGTAGATTAGAAGTCTTGGCATGGATCTCACAGCATTCAACTCAAGGTGCTGGCAGGGCTGTGCTCCTTTCTGGAGGCTATAGGAATCCGTTTCCTTGCCTTGTCTGGGTTCTAGAGGCCACCCACATGCCTTGTCTCATGAACCCCTTCCGTCCTCAAAGCCAGCAATGTCATAGCAGGGCCTTCTCATGCTGCCATCTTTCTGACTCTCAGATACCCTCTTCACTCTTAGATGCTCTTCTGATTATATTGGACCCACCTAGATAATCCAGACTAATCTCTCCATCTCAAGGTCAGCTCCTCAGCAACTTTAATTCCCTTTGCCATGTAGCCTGACACATTCCCAGACTCAAGGAATTAGGGCACGGGCCCCTCTGTGGAGCCACTCTTCCAAGCCGTGATCTTAGCCATGGTATGCAGATTCTCAACCCTCCCAACTTCAACGCATCCTACATGCCTTCCCTGCTTGCCCGTCGTTAACCTCTATCGCATGCTTATTTATCGGCCTCCTTCTCTGGAATGTAGTTCCATAAGAGCGGTGATTTTCTTTACTTCTGTTAACCACATCCCCAGCACCCAGCACACACGTGGGGCACATAGTACCAGTTCAATTAGTAAGTATTGAATGAATGAGCGAAGAAAGGAATGAATCCCAATCTCCGCCAGCTCCATTTTCATACAGTGTTGCCGTTGTCAACACGAATCCTGCTTTTCACCAATCTCACTTCTATCCCTGGGAGGAGAAACGGCTGCTGATACAAGGCTCCACAGGTGCACGGTGATCGCGGCCGGCGGGAGCAATTGAGCAGCTGAGCGCTACATTACTGAGAAATTGCTCCTTCCTTTGTGTCGGAGTGGAGCTGGAGGGCTGTCGCCTGGCAGAAGCTCCCGGGAAGGCAGGCGGGCAGGCAAGCATTCCAGACACAGCCATGCCCCCGGTGCTCAGGGCCAAGAGAAAGAAGTCCATATCCCCACCCTGACCAGAGCCCAGAAATGCTCCCGAACAGCGGCCGTGGGGATGCTGGCCCAAACCCCAGAGCACGATGCTGTCTTTAACAGTCTTGTGGGTATTTACACCAGGGCAGGAGGCAGGCGTAACCGCGCAGTTAATGTTCAGGAGGGATTATAACTGCACGAACAAGAGAGCCGTGTTCCTTGGAAACTGCACTGACAGCTCCCAAGGACCATATCCAAATCCCCGTACTTGCCGTATTAAGATTATCAGGCCCCATGTATAACTGCTAGTGTTTAAATGTTACCTCGCTGCAAGTACACAGTCTCTTAGCTCCTTGGGAGAAATAACCAGCATGCTACAAACGCTCCCTGTCTCCGGTGAAGAACAGCGTGGACACCTGCAAACGCCCCCGCGCTGTGATCCACGGACATAGTTTGGGGGCGATCTCCACTGCTTGAGACTCGAAGCAGCCCGCGTTTGCCTTTGGGGATATTTGGTGCTTTTGTTTAGCCAAACGCATCAAAATACTTCGACGATGCTTTTCTCATGCTTAGGAAACGTGGATGGAAGAAACAACAGTATGCTATTTACCATATTACAGGTCAGCGTCCACGCTGACGGCGCTGGTGGGGGGCACATCCTGCACAGAATGCTTTTGCCTACATAGGTCTCACCTCTCAGCTCTGCTGTGGCCCAGAAACTGAGGCCCTGACACATCTGACCGCTGCCTGCCTCACCACTGTAGCCAGCTCTCCGAGTCCATCACGGGCGGTTTCCAGCACCACGTTCACTCTTGCGTTCACATCTATGTTCCCCCTGCCGCAGATGTCCAGCTGACCTTTGTCCTAGCTGCCTCTTCTTTCACCTGGCTAACTCCTAAGTCATCTTTTTAGGTCTCAACTTAAATATCAGTTCTTCTGACAGCCTTTCCTGACAGCCCTTGTCCTTCTCCGTGAGAGTGGCCGGCTCATTAGGGATCTCGTTTTTCACCTGTCTCCCTTCGGGGAAGAGGCTTCAAGGGAGGGAGGCTGTGCCTGCGACGTTCACCACTGCATCCCCGGTACGCAAGGAACTACAGTCACAACGCGCGTGAAGCAAGAGCCAACCTATTTTCTGATGTGTCATCACCTATTTGTTTTTGTCGTCCATTCTGTCATCTTTAGGTAGACAAGCATTCATTCATTCCACAAACATTAGATCCATTGCTGGGTGCCAGGTAATAGAACAAATAATAATAATAAAACAATAGGACACAATCCAGCTTTCTAGTTCTTTACGGTCTAGTGGAAGACTGGCAGTGTTATGTGTCCACTTAGCTAAGCTGTTGTCCTCAGTTGCTCGGGCTGCCTGAACACAATACCATTGACTGGGTGGCTTAAATAACAGAAATCTGTTTTCTTATCAATCTGGTGGCTACCAAGCCCAAGACCATGGTGCAGTAGGGCTCCCCTCTGGTAAGAGCTCTCTTCCTGGCTTGCAGATGGCCGCCTTCTTCCTGTGTGCTCACTTAGCCGTTCCTCAGTGTGTGCACCTGGAGGAAGAGCTCTCAGGCGTCTCTTCCTCCTCTTACAGGGCCGCCAGGCCATCAGATTATGGTCTCATTTAACCTGAAGTGCCTCCTGAAGGCCCCCTCTCCACATACAGTCCTACTGGGGGTTGGGCTTCCGCGTGAATCTCAGGAGCCACAAGTCAGCTCATAGCAGCTCTAGTGCCACACATCTCATCAAATGCCAGTCTGGGTTTCTCCATGCAGGTATTGTGTGCGTGTGTTTATCATCCATAACTAGTTGACTTGACGTCAAACAGATTACTATTCGGTGAACTTCGTTCAAGCAGTTGAAGATTTTAAGAGCAAAACTGAGGTTCCCTGGAGAGGAGGGAAATCTGCCTCAAGACGGAAGCCTTGACTCCTGCCTGAGTTTCCAGCCCACGGAAATTGCATTTCAGACCTGTTGTCTACTATGATCATGTGAGCCAATCCCTTAAAATACAAGCACACACTTCCTATTGGTTCTGTTTTCCTAGAGAACCCTAATGCAACAAAGAGACAGTGTCTGCCAGAGGCCACTTAGTAACCCTGATCGACTGGTCCTCACTTTCGCTGTCCAACTCATCTGAAAGCCACACCATTTGGTCAATAAGAATTTTTAAAATTGGGAAATACAAATCAAAACCACAACGAGGTACCACCTCACGCCAGTCAGAATGGCTAAAATTAACAAGTCAGGAAACAACAGATGGTCTCAAGAACGCAGAGAAAGGGGAGCCCTCTTACACTGTTGGTGGGAATGCAAACAGGTACAGCAGCCCTGGAAAACAATATGGAGGTTCCTTAAAAATAGAGTGAGCCTATGACCCGGCAATTGCACTATTAGGTATATACCCCAAAGATACAAATGTAGTGATCCGACGGGGCACCTGTACCTCAATGTTTATAGCAGCAATGTCCACAATAGTCAAACTATGGAAAGAGCCCAGATGTCCATTGACAGATGAATGGATAAAGAAGATGTAGTGTGTATATACAATGGAATGTTACACAGCCATCAAAAAATGAAATCTTGACATTTGCAATGATGCGAATGGAACTAGAAGGTATAATGCTAAGCAAAATAAGTCAATCAGAGAAAGACAATTATCATGTGATTTCACTCATATGTGGAATATAAGAAACAAAACAGAGGAGCATAGGGGAAGGGAGGGGAAAATAAAACAAGACGAAATCAGAGAGGGAGACAATCCGTAACAGACTCTTAATCATAGGAAACAAACTGAGGGTTGCTGGAGGAGAGCTAGGTGGGGAAATGGGGTAACTGGGTGATAGGCACTCAGGAGGGCACATGATGTAATGAGCACTGGGTGTTATATATAACTAACTGATGAATCACTGAACTCTACCTCTGAAACTAATACTATACTACATGTTAATTAATTGAATTTAAATTTTTTAAAAAAGAATTTTTAAAATTTACCTGAAATTTACTCATAGTCCTCCAAGTGAGAGACAACACTCGTTTAGGTGTTTGTTAATCATTGTGGAGTATTTCCAGGCGGATGTTTTCTCTTTCTTTTGCGAACATTCCAGCTCTGGGGCCATAGACCTTAGAGATGCTGGTAGAACACATGGATGGGTTATCTGAAGTGATGGCCCAGTGGTCAGGACAAGTTATTTATAGGAAAGACATAGTAACTAAACATTTTAGATGTCCGTTATGTATATATATATATATATATATATATATACACATATATATACACACATATATATACAAAGTTATTTATAGGAAAGACATAGTAACTAAACATTTTAGATGTCCGTTATATTATATATATATATACACATATATATGTACACATATATATACACATATATATATACAAAGTTATTTATAGGAAAGACATAGTAACTAAACATTTTAGATGTCCGTTATATTATATATATGTGTACACATATATATGTACACATATATATACACACATATATATACAAAGTTATTTATAGGAAAGACATAGTAACTAAACATTTTAGATGTCCGTTATATTATATATATATATACACATATATATGTACACATATATATACTACGATTTCAACAAATCGTATAGATCAACGTCTTGACAAGTTTCAAAATATTTTCCATGAAGCCCCTGCCCCCCCCCCATTTGGTAATACCTCCATCATAATAGACATGCATATGCTAGGACCTAGGTTTATACTTGAAGTGGATTTTCTTGTTTCTCCTAACAACCCGATTAGTTAAATCCTATGGTTATCCTGACTTTCCTGATGGGGAAACTGAAACACCAAGAGATTAATTCATCCAAGATCACTCAGTTATTAAGTAGCTGGGATTTGAACTCAAGCCGAATTTGCATGCTTAACCCCACTACCCATGATGCCCTCTTATACCCAAAGTCCTTCATCTTTTTTATATTGTCTAATTTCTTACAGACCACAATGTCAGTTGAAGTCTATCCAGGGGAACAAACCCCCCACCAGGTAATTTAGTGGAAGACATTTAATATGACAGATTATGTACAAAGATGTTGGAGCTGGAAAAGCAACCAGAAGAAGAGGCAACCCTAAGATTAGCAACCGCCAATCCAGGATACAAAGGCAGGAGGCATTACTGTCAGGTCACCTGGTAGAAACGGGGACCATAGCGGACCTATGGTGACAACTGTTGGAGAAGCCATCTGAACCAGAGAGGACAAGAAATACCCTCACTTATTTTTTTACCCATGTAGTAGTTTGAATAGTACCCCTCAAAAATTCATTGTCACCTGGAACCTCATGGTGTGAACTTATTTGGAAATCTAATGACCAGGGTCCTTATAAGAAGGGGAGAAGACACAGAGACAGAGGGGAGAAGGCCACGTGAAGATGGAGATTGGAGTGACGTAGTTACAAGACAAGGAACAAGGATATCCAGAGCCAACAGAAGCTAGGAGAGACAAGGGAGGACTTTACCCTAGAGCCTTTGGAGGAAATGTGGCCCTGAGAACACCTTGATGTCAGACCGCTAGCTTCCAGAACTGAGTTTGTGGCACTCTGTTATGGAAGCCCAGGAAACTAATTCAACCCACTTCCATCCAGTCTCCCCTGGTGCCTCCAACTGGCCAAACCTCTTCCGAAGAAGGTTGGCGAAAGAGCCGGCAAATAGTGTGCAAGGGTCTGTCCTCTGCAATACAGAGCTGGAAGGAAGGGGTGGGTCTAAGAGTGAACAGACAAATAACCAGGGCACTATGGAAAGGGACGCCCGTATCAAAAGATGTGGTGGAAAAATGCGGTCCATAGGGTCAGAAGGAAAGAGAATGTACTTCAAGGTTTTGAACTGTCTGTTGGCCTGACAGGTACAGCAGAAACATTGAGCCTGGCTCGTGCGACGGGGTCTCCGTAGCTCAGGACAACAGCCCCAGCCCTTCTCTCGTGGGGGTGGTCAGAAAAGCAGCCAGTGGTCACATAGAGGAGTCCTTTCTGGGAGCCTTGACATTGAGATCAAGGCACAGATACCGAAATGCACGTGCATGGCCTGCTCAGTCTGCGGAAGGAAGGATGGTTCCTGAAGTGGCAGCTGCCCCAAGGCAAAGCCAGCTCCTCCGCCCCACCGCCCTCCTCTCCCACAGCAGAAGAGGGCTGTGTCTCCAGGGTGGGATGCGATCACTTTCCCCAGTAATCAATTTGCAAAACAATTGAGAAAAGGCAAAGGCTCCCCTGGTTGAATCTTCAGATAAAAAAGAGGATGTTTTGAATTTGACAACCAATCTACCTTTAATCCTATCAGGAAATAAACCCAAATCATAATCTGATGTTTCAGAATTGCATCGCTTCTGAGGGAAAGCATTTCCTTCTCTCTTGTTTTCCGTCCTCTGAGGCAGACTGGGTTTTACTCCTGCGGATGCCTGTTATTCATTCTTATCAGTTTCTCGGTGTGATTATCTATTTATTTTGCTTTGTTTTGTTTTGTGTTTCTTTTAGATTCTGTGTGTCTTTCTATTGTTTTAATGTAAAGTCTCTTTCCGTGAGGTGTTTCTTAATTAGGAGATCCTCCTTCACCTTTATTAGATAAGAGTTAGTTTTTTAATCACCCCCAACACTCTGATACCTTTTTAATTCAGATTCAGCCAGAGGAGTAAGTTATGGGGGGGGGGGGAAGAACTCTGGTTTATGGATTTGAAAATTTTGTATTTATCACTGGATTCTAAAGATGGATTTTTATTAGAGACATTAGCCACTAACATGCAATGTAACTGTTGGCCTAATTACCATCCCTTGGAGTATTATCTAGTGACCCCTAAGTCTCAAGGAGACCAAATGATTTAGTCCCTAGCTAACCGATCACATCACACATCGATCTCCAGGCTCCGCAGAGAGCCACTGATGCGGCCAGTATTTATCATCATACCAGTTTCCTTCCTTTGAGCGCTGACCTTGTTCCAGGCATTGCATTATTTCTATATGTTGTTTCAAACTATCAGAGGTAAGTATCATTATCCCCATTTCACAGATGAAGAGATTCAGAGAGGCTGCAGTTCTTGGCCAAGAACACGCTGTTCGTAAACGGCAGTCTTGGGGTTTGAACCCACATGAATCTGGTTCCAGAGCCTGCACCATTCATCTCTCCGTACAGGTCAAACCGTGCACAGGGAGCAATACAAACACGAGAGCCTTTAAACTCGATATCTTAGCAGCGATTTAAGCCACTCCTAGTTAGAGAAGTAGACAACAGAGCAGTTAGTTGAGAACACAGCGCTGCAACCAGGCAGACTTGACTGTGAACTTCTTCCTTGCCCTTCACATGGTTGTAAAACCTTGGCTACATTATATGAATCACTCTAGGTGATTTAATGGCTGTGAGTTTGAGTTTCCTCACCTGTAAAAGTGAGCCAGGACCTGGGGAGGGTTAATGATATAATATATGTCAGGTACATACTCCAGGGACAGGCATAGGTTACATACTCCGTGGTGATTATTAAGTTACGACTCAGCAAATATTTGAGTATGCCTAATACGGTGTTAAATAGAAGGGAGAGAAAAGTGAAATATGGCTTGCTGTAGATAAGATGAAACAAGTCCACAAGAAAGGAATATTCCCAATGCAAATATAAACGATGGGCTGTACCTAGATTAGTAATAAATGCAATAGAAGCAGGGGTCCCTTGCGGTGGGCATGGTCAGAGACAGATGGGGGCTTTGAGCTGGACCTTGGAGGCCATTAACAGTCATATTGGTGAGATTCAAATGTGGTTTGCAGGCCAGTGTCAGACTGTAAACTCTCAGTGATCCACGACAGGACGAGGAAGCTTGCTCTGGAATGTGAATTGACTATACGTGGTTGAACACATTGTTTAGTTCCTCTGACTTCTTTTTTTTGACATAAGACTTCCTCAGTGCAGGAAGCAGTGAACTAAATTATACTGGGCCTCAAGCTGCTTCTCCTGTCAGAGAAACACAACAAATCGTTTGCAGACCACCTACGTTGAACAGCACCGGTTTAGAACAGAGGTCAGCAACCTTTCTGTGAAAGGCCAGATAGAAAATATTTTCAGGTCTGTGGGCTATGGGAACTCTGTCACCACTATTCAGCTCTGGTGGTATACCACAAAAGCGGCTACCAACATTACGTAAGCGTGGCCATACTCAGCCCACAGGCCATAGCTTGCCAACCTCTGGTTAAAAGGGCTGGGAGAGAGGGGCGATCTTCTAGGCCAGAAGGACAACATGAGCAAAGGCCTGGCTGGTATTGCAAGAGTAACCCCGGGCAAACCTACACCCGCCGAACAGGCGGCTCGAGCTCAGCGATGTCATCCGTCAGCCGGAAAAGATCGAATCAAAATGTTGGCAGTAGACAGGACCTTGGTTTGGGAGTTAGCCAAATGCCAGCCCCAGGGCATCAGCTTTTTCATAGGCCAGAGCCAACTCTGACAAGCATCACCTGTTTCTGGACCTGGGATTGGGCAAGGAGTTGAGCAAGGAGAATAAGTGTGAACATACAGCTAAGGAGAATCAGATTTCTCCAGGAGAACTGTCAGATGAAAACAAAGCCAAACACAATACTGTCTACATTTGCAAGGCCCTTTGTTACTACGAAAAGTCCCAGGATGAGCTGAGACCTTCCTGCTTGGCCTGGACATATAGTAATTGGGTACACACATGTGCATTTGTGCAAAGCCTCTGCACAGGGGAGGTAATCGGTTATTTAGCACATGGACAAATACATCACCTCTAAGCCCCCAAGACAAGGTTTTATTTGTCTGCTATTAGCAAATGACTCCTTGCTGTAAAGCTGGCCAATCTGTTTATTATCCACCCACCCATCCATCCATCCACCCATCCATCCGTCCATCCATCTTTCATCCACCTATCCTTGTAATCACTCAGCAAGTTGCTGTTGTAATTTCAGGTTTGGGTTCCATACCAAAGGGTCAGTGCTGGGGCCAGAATCCCAGAAAATGAAGTCAGAAGCATAGCAGCATCAAGCTAGCTTACAGCTCTCACGAAACCTGCAGAGAGGTGTACTTGCAGCTTTGCTGGCATGGGCAATAGCTTTCTTTAGGATCCTACACAGACCTGGCAGGGACGACACATTCAGGAGCTTCATACTCAAAATGAGATCTCAGGCCTCGCTAACTCATGCCCCTTCCAGAGTGTTCTAGAATTCCTCCTGGCATCCCCCAACACCAGTGCAGGACGAAGCCCAACTAAGTGGCAGCCCTGCATGCAGCTTGCCACAGACATCGCAGAAATGCTGAGGCCTTCCTTGTCAGGGAAAGGGACTGGTCTGCTGAGAACTTCGTAGCAGGCCCAACTCTGCAGATACAGTTGTTCCTTTAAATCAAAAGACTCTGTGTTATTATGCTTAGCTCCATTAATATGCATTTGACTGATGTGTGCATGCCTCTGTGTGTGTGTGTGTGTGTGTGTGTGTGTGTGTGTGTGTGT
>NW_024426996.1:70155029-70176513 GCF_017311325.1 Ursus maritimus
TGTGTGTGTGTGTGTGTGTGTGTGTGTGTGTGTGTGTGTGTAGCATGGAGGAAAAGACATGTAGCCTGGTTTATACTTATGACAAACAGGGAACTCTTTACTTAGAGTCAATGGGTGGGGATATAAGAGGATTCATAAACCTCCAGATTTTTTGTACAAACTTTGAAAGAGAGACTGCGTAGCCTTCACCAGATTCTCAAGGGGGGTCTGAGACCCCAGGGACAGCAGGAATCCTGGCTCCAGAAGGAACTGGCTAGTGACTGCGGGAACCCACTCCCCCAGCCATCTTCCTGATCTCATTTCAGAACGCCCCAGGCCTTGGCTGTTGCCAAACTGCGCTGGCTCAATGCCTGAGAAGGCAGGCTCTTGTCTGAGTTAGTTCTGCCACCTACAGCACACAGCCCAGCAAAGCCAGCACGCCCCGCAGCAGCTCCTGTGCACACCTGATTCCAGGGGAAAGCTGCCTCTCCAGCCTGGGAACCCTCCTCTGGAAGAAAAATGGCTTTGGGGATTCCTGATTAGTATTCAGAGACAGGAACTCCTTTGGGGTGGGTTACAGCAATGGGAAGATATTTTTACATTAAAGGGGAAGGGATACATTCTGAGAATTAGCACCTGAAAAAAGGGCTGCCCAAAACCCAGGGAGGAAAGCCCTCCCCACCCCACCCCCAAGAAAGAAGTAGATAATGAGCTCACAGGTTCTCACGAAAAATGCAGCTGACCTGTGTGCTGGTATATTCGATGCCCACTGCCCTTCCGGGGCCACAGAGGTCACTTCTGCCATCCAAATTGTCACGTAATGAAAATACTTGCTTCATAAACATGTGATTGCCAAAGATGCTTGATGTGTAAACCAGAGTCGTTTTCCTAATATGCTTAAATCACTCTGAAGGGGGCTGTATACTCACTGAGGACAGAGATTATGTTGTCCTCCTCATTATGTCCCCGGCACCAAAGCAGAGTGCCTGACACTTAGGAAGAAGCTCTATAAATGCTTGTTGATTTAAAGTCATAGAAATGTCACTTGTTTCACAATCTGTGCTGTTTTTGCTAATATAGAAACATAATATCTACTGTTCGTTGAATTCTGATGTGTCAGACATGTTGTCTCAAATTCTCACAACGATGTGCAAGATAGGTATTGTCTTACAGGTGAAACTGAGACCCAGCACTCTTAAGGGGCTCCGCTAAGGATGCACACCTAGTGACAGAGTTAAAATCCACACCTAGACCTCTTGGTTTCTAAGCCCATGCTTGCTCTACTCCATCCATGTATTTTATATGCACGGTAAGCCCATTTCTCAAAAATGGGGAATGGGCCAAAGGAAATGGTTGAAAACCTAACTTTGTTATTTTAATTTCAAAAACAAAAACAAACAAACAAACAAAAGTTTTTCTACTCCTTAGAATTTCCCTGAAACCTTTACTGACTAACCTGGTTTAACAAGAGGCAAACATCTTCTGACCCTGTCTGAATCCAGCAGTGGTTCTCCTTTGGTGCATAATCCACTCTTGTCTCTGTTTGTGGAGATGACTGTGAATCCCTCCCTCTGTTTGGACTGGTGAGCATCAGGGGCTGGGGCAGACCTGAGGCTGCCTACAGCGGGCACAGACTTCGATTTCCAGTGAGGAATTCTTGAGGAATATACACACCCAGTCTTCACGGTGTGGGAATGAGGAGTGAACTGCACAAGACTTCCCTCTCTTTCGTGGGATCTTCCTTACCAACGTTTTAAGTTTCAGCAAGGATTCCAAAGTAAGCAAGAAGAGAGTCAAGACTGAAGATACCCCATAACTAACCCCGATCTCATTACCTGACAGCCTGATTCACTAGGGTTGAGTGGCTTTGTCTCTTTGGCTCGCATTGTACTTGTGTCATTCAGGCTTCGAACTCTTGCTCTTTTCTTCCTGAGAAACTGCAGTGGGAAAGAGATTACAGTTGTCCTGTCAATGGAGTTAGTGGTTTGGGCCAAGTTTAGATCATCGATAGGTAAAAAGAGCAGAGAAATTTTTCTAGATGAAGGTAATCTTGATTATCATGCCTAGGCTTGAGAAGAGAGGAAGAGCATGGGCAAGTGGGGTTAAATGAGAAAAAAGTGGAATTCAAACTGGAAACCATGGGGAATTGGCACGTCTTGCTGCCCTGCATATGTAAGACAGCAGACCTCAAACTTCAGTAGAATGTATCAGAATTAGACAGGAGCATGCTTTCCAACAGGCAGATTCAGGACCCTAGCTCCAGACCCAGTGAAACAGAAGGAGAACAGCCTGGAAGTCTGTATTTTTAATAATCAACTAATTTGGTTCTGATGGAAGTATTCCTTAGACCATACTTTCAGGAACATTGGCATGGAAAGATCTTCCGGTCTTTATAAGGACACCTTAAATGCATCCATTCACTCGAGCCAAAGCTAAGAAAGCAGAGAAAAAAGGCACAGTCTGGGCATTCAAAGAGTTCAAGTTCAAATAGAAAAGAGACTTGGAAGCAGAGGGTTACAATGCATGGAGGAGTGAGTTCATAGAGCAGAAAGGGTTGGGTGCCACGGGAGAACCGTAGGGAGGCACCCAGTTCAGCCTGCATAGGGAGAGGTGCACAACCTGGAGAGGAAGGTGAAAGAGAAGAAGAAGCCTTGTCTTCAAGGATGAGTGGGCATTAGCCAAGAAGAGGGGAGGGAAGAATTCGAAGTAAAGGGAATCCATTGGACAAAAAGCAGCATGTCCTCTGTGTAATGACAGAAGGGAAGGGAGTGGTAAGAAAGATGGGCGATGAAGCCACATCTGCCTTCTATAATGAAATGCTGTTTTTCCACATGGAAGGGTGCTTTGCCAATATGTGTACGGCTGTGTTGTGGTCTTTGTCTTCTTAGATAGAACACTCTCAGTGCAGCAGTAGTCTGATGAGCTTCCAACTGAGAAGGAATTCAGAAAAGTTCAAGGCAATCCTAAATGGATTTACCTTCTTGTTTCATTCATTAATCTTTGTCATCAGATGTCTTGGACCAAAGTAAATCCGAAAAATCGAACCAAAGGAGGGAAGAAAGCAACCGTGTACAGAGCCACAGAGAAATCTCCCACTCTGAACTGATGTCGGCATATGTTTCTGACATTATCATTATGTGTAAAATACAAATGAGTACATGAATAAAAATAAAATAGTGCTCATCGTGGGCCTTGATAAGAATTAGGATCAAAAAAGTACTTGTAGTTGCCACTTTGTTCTCCTCAGTTTAAAAGATGGCTTTCACTGCCACGTAATCTACATAAACCAGCATTGTAACTCGCAGTGTGAGGTTGTACAAACAGGAACAACAGCAGAAACCAGAGTAGAAATCAGAGCATGCTGTGCGCCATGGAAGAGAGCTTTTTTCTTTAACCAGAGAGAATCATTTGAATTCAGAATAGAGCTCCATATATCCGCCCAACAGTTTGTACGGAATGTGTCTCTGGATGTGTGTGTGTGTGTGTGTGTGTGTGTGTGTAAATCACATTCAGCTATAATATGGTATTATAAATAATAGTAAATTAGGTGGGCATTATCAAGTGTTGGTAATATTTCTTTTCCTCCAAACTTGCACAGAGAAAATCAAAACCAGGGAAGAAAAGAAAAGTACCTTTGAGCTTTCTAATTGTTTCCAGCTGTTAACATTATTTATTGCAAATAATATTATCAAGTAGTGAGACACCGATGTCTTTGAACTTTTCGCAGTTGTGTGTAATACTGGAGCCAATGCAGGAACTGATGTCGAGACATAAAACTTACAACCTCAGTCCACGAGACTGCCTGAAGACCTGCTTATTTCAGAAGTGGCAGCGGATGGTGGCACCCCCAGGTACGAGCTCGTTCTTCGCTCTTGTTCTAAATGCATTTGCTGAGGCCTCTTTTGGGGATGAAGTGATGTTAAAAGGGAGGAAGGAATCATAAATTTGTCAGGAAGAGTAGTTTCTTACGGATATTTGGACTTGGGGATGTTGAATTTGTGAAGTACAAGCATCCTTAGGAATCATCTACAGTCTCAGCAACTGAAACCCAGAAAAGTCAATTGATTTATTTGATGTTAGATCATTGGCAAAGCCAAAATCAGAAGCGAGGTTTCCTGTCTCCCAGTCCAGTTGCTGTTCCACTGGACAAGACTGATGTCTTCTCATGGTCCATTGTTAGTTTGCTTGGTTTTGGGGGGGGGGTTGTATGCTTTTTCGTTGTTGTTGAGAATGATAGAAATTATGGGAAGGAAGGGAGGGAGGGAGGGAGGATGGAAGGGGGAAAGGAAAGAAGGAAATAAATAAATAAATAAATAAATAAATAAATAAATAAATAAATAAATTTGCTCCCTTTTTAAAGATAGATCTAATATCAAAGGGTACTCTGATCATGAAGAGAACACATAAAAGATTCCATTTTCCTCACTTCCTTAGAAGGCAGTTTAGATACTATAGTCTCCTGCTGGGGCTCTGAAATTACTGCTTCCAGTCATCATTAATTGTCCTTCTATCTAATACATTTTTACTCCCAGGCGTGTGTCGAGCCTCATTGATCATAAAAGCAAAACGTATCCGTTCGCTAAAAATTATTTTTATAAAGAGTAATTATTAACACGAAGCACATAGCTTTCTGAATCACAAAATAGAATGGTCACCTTCCACTGGTAATGGGCCAGGCATTTTATGTGAAATGAATATAGTAGATTTAACCAAGTACATATTTAGAAATCTGAGAAAACGAGCATCATTTTACATGGAATAGTTATATCCCTGTCTTAGAAGAATTTTAGACATTTGGAACATTATTTTTTAAATCTATTGAATGTGCTTAGATTATTTTCTCTTTCAATATCAATAAGGCTTTATGGGAAAGATATTTCACTCAATAAATGCTTTGAGAACCTATTTTTTCCAACATATGCATATATAATATGCATATATAAATTATATATTATTTAGTAACTCAATCATTCATTCAGTAGTTATTGATCGAACCCCTACTAGGTGCCAGGCTCTGTTCCAGTCACTAGGGGTACAGCACCAAATAAAACAGTCAGAAATCCCAGCCCTCCCAGACCTCCCATTCTCTTTCTGAATCCTCACAATAACCTTATGAGGTATTTAATGTTACTTCCATTTTAAATATACAGGGCCTGAGATTTAAGTAGTAATTTGCCAAAGACGGTCTCATAGCTGATCAGTGAAAGAGGTCTGTGTCACAATAGGTGTTTGCATCTCCAGAGTTCATGACTCTATTACCTCAACTACCTGCTGCCAATGGGAGTAATCCAGAGTATGCGATTTAGGTATATTCCCCCAAATTTCACAAAGGGAGTACAGATACAAATTTCACAAAGGGAGTACAGATACAAAAAAAAAAAGTAGCCGATTTTAATTCTTGAGGTAAAGAAAGAAGATGTTTGTTAGGGGAACCGAGGATTTGCTTGACTTTGAATGTGTCACTCAACTCTTTTCTGGCACCAGGGGCTGAAACAATCCTATTTCCTGTTTCCCCAACCTCAGGACAAGCGCCCATAGCTCTCTGTGGATAGACATGCTAGGCCCTTTGATGAAAATCTTTGAACATAAGAGACAAAATATTCATGAAAGAAAAAAAATGGCATATAAATAGGAACACAATCCCCTTCTTCCTCAAAAGTCAGGGATAATTTGGTGGACTATGGGGTCTTTGAAATGAGCCTTAAAGGAGATCCTGCCCATCGCCCATCAGAAGCAGCATAGGTATTTTAAGAAAACGCCATAAGGCCCTCTCACTTGGTTCCAGTATGGCCCTAGCTCACTGTCTCTCCATCAGAGTTGGGTCAAGACTAGGGTTAGCAAAAAGGATGCTCTTACATACCATTTCCGACTGAGTAACTGCCTGGAAAAAGTTTAAGATTTCTCATTTACAAAGCACAGATTAGTACAGTATCTAATGAATAGAGTTGTTATGAATATAAGATAGTCATGACATAGAAACCATGAAGAACATGAAGTCGGTAACACTCACTACGAGATATATAAATAAATATTCATCTGACCCACTTCACCACGGATCCCTGTGCTTCCAAGAAGACGTTACCCATTCAGCTGGGGCAAAATATTTTCCTCTGTTTCTAAACAGGACTTTCTTGAAAAGACCAAGTTCCCCTTCATGAATATGCTGGCCATGGCACATTAAGACATTTTCCCGCCAGGAACGTTGAAATTAGTAGCATTCTCTAAACACTGGGCTCCCAACCATGCAGCCTGAGAACCATACAGAGCTTGGGACCCCGTGGCTGACAGAACTCATGCTTCCTCCTCTTCGCACTTGAGCACCTCCAGGCGTGATATGCGAGTACACGTGTCCAGGGGTCAAGCCCGCAGACACGGCTACTACACGGGTTCACCCCCTTAGCTTGGTTGCATCCTTTCTCTCATACCTCAGAGGCCCCCTCCCTGCCCCCCAAGGGAATCCAGGGCCCTGCTTTCGCTCTAAAGAAACGACAGTCCGGAGAAAAATGTATTCCTCAATTTTGTAATGGTAATCATATTTTTACCTCAACTGTAAAAGTGGTATTTGTGGCTGGCCCTTAAAATATATTAATAGATTCCAGACACACATATAACATCAGCAAAACACAACGAAACACAAATCATTCTATCTAGATGCCAAAGAAGAGGGTTGAGCACATTTTGTGCTAAAAATAGAACAACCGCTTCCTCCCTTTACTTTGTGTAAAGTTAAAAGAAATGGAAACAATTTAGAGTCTAGTTTTTTCAATTCCCAAGCGCAGCCTCTTGGGAGGGCGGTATTCTGACCGTCGCCCCGGAACTGATCCTCCGTCCATTTTCCACTGTGCAGCAGAACCCACAAGGCAGCCGACAACCAAACGGAGAAAAAGGAAAAACTCCACCAGCAGCACTTCCAACAGCAGTGCCGGGAACAACGCCAACAGCACCGGCAGCAAGAAGAAGACGCCAGCCGCCAACCTGAGTCTGTCCAGTCAGGTACCTGTAAGTCTCGCTTTCCTTTTAGGCCTGAAATCCTGCCTTTGCCTGTCTTCCACCTGCAGGGGCCCGGGCAGGTTGGGGGCGGGGGCGGGGGAGGGCAAGGCCAGGGCAGGGGAGGGCAAGAATGGGAGGGAGGAGCTCTGCCATGGAAACCTTCCCTTGCAACCTGGGAATTAGAAAGGAATATTAAGAGTCTGTGCTGCGTAGGGACCTGAATTAAAAAGCCGTCAGAGTCACAGACAGGAGATATGTCACTTAAGGTTTAATTAAAATATCACTTAGCAGCAATGCCTGGTGGCATAGAAGGGGCTCTCGGCACCATCGCTGGAGACCCTGTGCTCCACTGGAAACTAGCTCCCGGCGTTCAGGCTCCATATTGTAATTGGATTGGGCCTTCCCAACATGGGTGTCCCTTCGTATTTTAAGACTCAGGTAATTAACTCCCAGCCACTCAAAATGCAGCTCAGTGGATTCCACTTTACCCATTTCATGAGCTCAGGGGGAGGGTCGGCCCCTGGTTTGGTCTCAGCTCTCTTGACCTCTTGACCCTTCCTTTCATTTCTGGGTCTTGACAAAGGAAATGGGCCACTGTGAAGGGGGCTTCTTTGAACTCCAAGGCTGACAGCTGACGGTTGTCCCCAAAGAGTGTACACCGTGTGGGCCCTTTCTTCATCTTCTTCATCTCCTATTACTTTTATTTTCAAGTCCTGTCCTGTCTGTCCAATTCCTTCCTGACTCCAAATCCCTCAGCCCAGTGTCAGACCATTTATCGCTTTTAAATTCTCATGCTCCTCTAAGCATTTCTTGTCCCTTGTCCCCTCCACAATTACTCGCGGGAGCTCCTTCTCTGCTGCCCTAGTCACACCACCCCGTCACCAGGCGTTTGACTGTCTTTGAGCCCCGACAATTTCGTGGTGCTTCATGGACATCCTCTAGACACCATGTCTTGGGAAATGTGCTCGATTTCTTGTTACTTCCCTCAACCGAAGCAATTTGACCTTTTCCCTCTTTCTCACCATTTTCCCCCCTTGATCTGTCGTCCTCACATCTCCCCCCATGTGAGAGTGGACCCTTCTTTCATGGGGCTTCTCCACTTACTTCTAAATGTGTCTTTCAATCTGTCCCCGACCTACTTTTACCCACTTTCCATCGGTTCATTTTCTTTGGCTAAAACCAACGCCATCAGTACCTGAGAATCCCCAGGGCCACTGGGACTCTTCTCCTGTCTTCCATAGACAGAGGGTATGGTTTTCATCCTCACTGCACAAGAAAGAAAGGGTCATGGAGAGAGTGGCCAGCCTGTGGGGAAGTTACCATTTTAGTTTTAAGACTGCTAGGAATTATAGTCTTTAAATTATGCCAGACTCACCTCTGTTTTCTGAACTGGGCTAAAGAATCAGGAAAAAAAAAAAATCAAAGAAGAAAAACAGAGTCTTTTTATTAAGGTACCAATAAGTTAGGCCCACTCCTGGTTAAGTTGGAAAATGCATAGAGAAAATGGCCTGGTATAAATAAATCAACCCAGAATTGCTCACAAGTAGCCCATTATTCATCTACTCCTGGAGTTTTAGAAACTACCATTTGTTAGTTTCCCCTAGCAAATGAGAGAGCATTCCAGAGAATTCTGGAACTGTGACATCACTACTTAAAGGCACAGGGGCTGCAAGAATTCAGCGCAGTTCAACAAATGTTTTCTGAGCTCCTACTACGTGCCCCCCACTATACCAAGAGTAAACAGACAAACGACAACAAAAACCCAGGCCTCGTCGTTGAAGAGCTCAGTGTCTACTCGAGGGATGGCCAGGAGGTTTCCTCTCTCCTGCCACCCCAGTCTCCTGGTGTCAGCTAACAGGGTCTAGCACTGAATAGGATTTTGAGGCCCAGACTGGGTTTGGCGGGCCGTCCATCAGTGAGGTCAGCCTCAGGTGTAGAAGAGGGAGTGGCGTACGCGTCATGCATTTTGGCGCACCTGGCCTCGCTGGAAGCATTTCCACTTCATTTTAAAGGGCACGTAGTGTGTTCTGCTCCCTGATGCTCCTTTCCTCCCACCCACCAACTGCATCTTAGTGGAGGATCCCTGTGTCGAGAGGGTTCTTAGTGAACGGACATCCTTTGGACTCGGTGAGAACAAGACACCGTTAGAAAGTGAGAGCGGAATTTCAGCACCATCCCCACACCACGCAATTAAAAGAGGTTTTCATCGAGTAAAACTTACAGGGGGCCAAGAGGGGCAGCGAAAGGCAACCAGGTTAGGAAAAACGTGCACATTTCTGTTGGATGGACATTAAATGATAAGCATCGTCTGGCTTGTAGTGACCACATCTTTTAACCCTGTGTACTGAATGACCGACCCGATTTTACTGTTAAAATAGAGCGTGATCTGCAATCCTGGCTGCCTCGTTCACAGGCATGACCAGCTTTTATGTGCCACCGAGACCACAGCTGTGGTCCGCCTAGCTGCCATGGCAGCGACGTGTGCGTCTGGCGAGGGCTAGGGTTTAATCCTTGGATTCTGCTTCTCACTCCATGAGCAGGGGCTAGGAGCGATCCCGAACTGCAGCCTCAACCCTGGGAGGGATGGAGACCTGTGTCATTCAACAGCAGTGACCCCTTCTGGCCAATTTAAGGAGAAGCATTGAGGGGCCCTGAAAGGAGTCACTTCCAGTCCTCCTCAGAGGTTGGTGGTCCTTGCACGGGGGATTAGTGAGAAGATGTGACATGGGCAAGAGCTGGTGGCACCTCCAGGCCTCCGGCGAGGAGCAGAGGTCTGCCTCATGGGGAGTCAAGGGCATCTGGGTTACTCTCCGACACACCAGCCCTGCCTCCTTGGGACACACGAGATAGCAGACATGGGAAGGAAATGCACCTCTCATTACTGATGTTGAATGTTGGGGGGATTTTTAAAGATGTGGGGGTGGGGCAGATGGAGCCAACGTCCACTAGTGAGAGGCAGCCCAGAAGGTGCTCTATGTCTCTGTCCATTTTGTGTGAGGCTTACAAATCGAGACCGCCTGAGCAGAGAACCCTCGTCTCGTCTGCAGGTCCAGTAGGGCCAGGCGGAGCCCTGTGCATACTTGTGTAAGCGGCCTCAAGTACCTATGTGCACAAGGAGCCCTCAGCACACATCTCTTTCATAGTTTGCCGTCTATCGATCACTCACACGCCTACACACAGGATTATGTATCCAGCTAAGGATTTTCTTTCCTAATCAGAAAGGCAAATGTGGCATCTCTCTGAAATTTAGGATGCCGACAAGGATCTATGCCTGGGTACCTTTTCCAGCTGTTCAAACACTACGAGCCAATATCAGCCCCTTTTGGAGTGATTCAAATCACTATTACCATAGTACTTTCATGAATGACCATTATTTTTCTGATGTGATGAAGGCACCTGGAGTGTTGAGGACCTTTTCCTAATGTCACGCTTAAGCTGCCTTCTGATTTTTCTCCTCTGTTTCCAAATTATGCTTCCTCCCTACACTGTCCCAGCCTCTCTCGATGACCTTGGACTCACAATACTAACACAGACCCACGTGGTCGGTCCCTATGCCCTTCTCCTGTCTTGTGACACCTCACGCATGTGTTTTCCAACCCTTCCAAAATGTGCTGCGCATAAGTCATGAAATGAGATTAACCCACGTCATCCTCTCCCCAATCTTGCCCTATTCTTTCCCCCTACCTTTGTTCCGTGTCATAAGCACTGTCTCCCGATTGCCTGTAATCAAGCGGCACTTTTTTGTCCAGGACACCCCCAGTGGGCAGTGCAGCTAACCCGATAACATCCCCTCCTCTCTGGAGAGCCCATTTCATCTCCGGTCCTGTCCGTATTCTTGCCAATCAGAGTCTCTGTCTATGTGGTACCTCGCCTCGGCCCCATGTCAGTGTCACGTCTGGCTCTTCGCTGCATAATCGATGCATTCTTTGAAGCACACTGCTGATTTCCCCGCCAGCACCTGTATCACTGAGTTTACCCAATTCATATTGGAGGCATTTACTTCACCTGGGACAGAGCTCTTTAAAATCATGTTTGTCAGCTCACAAGGGTGATTAGTCCGGAAACACGGTTTGGAAATCCACGGATGATCTCCCCCTAATTCTCGGGGAATCAATCAATCAATCAGGGTTTTCCATTCCAAAATCGACCAGGCGGCCATTAAGGGTTCTCTTCAATCAGCACCTCAGATTTCTAGAAGGAAACTGGAGGGCCCACTGGACCTTCTCCTGACCAAAGGCAGTATTCTACTATACTGTCCCAGGAAAGCCTCTCTTGCTCCCAGTGAAGACAGTTTTTGCCCCATTACCAAGGCATTTTGTCCAATTAGCCTCCCTGTCAGGAAACACACCCTTCCATGTCCAAAAGCAGCGGGCTCAGCCCTGCTTCTTCCAGCAGAGGCAGAAGCCGACAGCACTGGGCACTCTCCGGGAGTCACTGCACTTTTAAGTAGACTATAGCTCACAGCCCGCCCAGCAGTATCACCTGACAGGTGTCCTGTCCCATGCCCAGGTCACCCAACAACCCCAGACGGCCCCCTTTGAACAAAGAGGCCGGAGCTGTGCCCTATGTATGTGTCCTTCTCCCCCGTCCCCGTGCCGCTGCAGCAGTGGCCTCCACGATGCTCCTGGCTACAGTAGGTGGCTTCCTTGTTTGCATGGAAGGACAATTTGTACTTAAAGGAGTGATTAGATGGATTCTTCTTGCACGCTTCCATTTCTGATGACTACCAGCTTCATCAATGTAATTATAATTAGTGCTCTTCATCTTCCTTTTATGGTACCAGCTGGACAGACTGGTTCTCTTTACTGCCCAGATTGGTGGCAGGGTTGCCTGTGTGGGGATAGGTGACACGCACCATGAAATAACAGATGGTAAATTCAGGGCTTGTTGGCAATCAGCAAGTTTTTGCTAATGACTTAATTAGCTATGCAAATTGTCAAATCAGTGTGAACATTGTTTTTATCGAAAACTTTACCTAAATTAATTACCATAATTAAGTAGCAGAATGTCAAGGATATTGGCTGCATAAAAGGGCCTGGCTGAGTAGAAAAAAGAGAGATTCTGTCTTCAATTAAAATGTATACCGTCCTTGGGACAGAGAGAATGCCATTTGGAATGAGTTGCGTGAATACCGTGGAACTGCATCCTTCCCACGTTGGCTGCTAGTTTCCAAAGCCATTCAGAGGCCCCAAATAAAAAGTGGCGGAGTTTTGGAGGTATTGGAAAGCACCCAGCAGAAGGTTCCACAACCCTCTCTAAAGTCCCCAATGTCGGCAAGTTAAAAGCGTGGATTTTTTTAATTTTGAAAAATCCATTTTTTTATTTCTGCAGATTGCTAGCATTGCTCGTTCTCCGGTGTCAGGCTGCGCACTAAGGACATAAACTCGCGTGGTTGTTCCACGTCAGGAGGCAATGTTTATTTCCTCTAGAAATCAAATATGCGTCTCGGCCCCCCGACTTTGAGACTTGGCCCCGGGGCACAGTACACGAGTGTGTCTGTCCTAGATCCCTCCAGCTCCTCCCGCTAGTGTTTTAAGCTGAGCTTCTCTGTCCCAAGGTTTCCCTGTAATAATGTCAGCTGCTGTTCACAGGATGTGATGGTGGTAGGAGAGCCAACTCTGATGGGAGGTGAGTTTGGGGACGAGGACGAAAGGCTAATCACTAGATTAGAAAACACGCAATATGACGCGGCCAACGGCGTGGACGACGAGGAAGACTTCAACAGCCCTCCCGCCTTGGGAAACAGCAGCCCGTGGAGCAGTAAACCCCCCGCCGCTCAAGAGACCAAATCAGAAAACGCCCCGCCCCAGGCTCCCCAGTGAGACTGACCCGCACCTGCACCCACCGTCAGTAGGCCGTGGGGTACACCCACGCTTGCAGATGCTTGCTTACGAGAGAGGAAGGAGGAGAGAAATAAAAACTTTTCCACGCAAATACCTGTTTCTAAACCACAATGATCTGAGTTTGAGTTTCTTTCTTTTTTTTCCTTTTTGAATTGAGAGGATTATTCCAGTAAACTTACATGACCCTTCCCTGGAGGCCTTCGCAGGTAACACAGATACTGGCACTGATCGTAATTAAAACCAGAGCGAACGCTAGCGCTTCTCCTGGCTAGGTGTTAACCACATGTTTCTTAATTACACTCCTCCCCCCCCACCCCCGCCCCCGCCGCCCCAACCCAACGAAGGCCATATTGTCAATACGCCCTCAGTGCTCAGGGTCTCATTATATGCCGACCCTAACTACAGATGACTTTTTAATATTGTAAAATATTTTCTGCTTTTTGACTTGCATCTGAGAGTTTCTTGTTTCAGTAAAAAAAGAAAAGAAAAAAATCAGCTTTTGGACAGTAATTTAAGTGTATCCTTATTATTATTATTTTTTCTTCACCTTTTCTTTCATTGGGTAACAGCTAAGAGGGCCTAGTGGGGTAATTTATGGGTGAGCTAATGTCAATCGGTTCTCCAACCCGAGTTGGTTCAATTGAGCCCAAGTGCTGAAACAAGAAATGTCTTTTTGTCATCGAAGACATGGAGGTGGATTTTTATGTAAAGAAAGACACCTACCTGGCCCGTTGAGAACTGATGCGTTTGTAAAATTGCTGTTGATCCAAATCTTTTCAAGCCATGTAATCCATTAATTTTGTGGGCAGTTTAATAAATCTGAAACTTTTTTGTGTTTTTTATTGTATCTGAGTTGACTGTTGTTTCTTTTCATAGTATATTTCTTGTATAATATTTTGTAAAGCCCTCCCTTGGTCCTTTTATGGGGATTTTTCTTTTGGGGCAATTCCAGTGTATTTATGTGAAACTTTATAAGAGAACTAATTTTTCCATTTGCATATTAATATGTTCTTCCACACATGTAAAGACACAGTGGCTCCGTGTGTTATAAAACAGCTGTATTTTATGTATGCTTTACTGATAAGTGTGCCAATAATAAACTGTGTTAATGACCAAGGCAAGTGGGTCTGGCTGTTTGTGAGCACGGGCGGAGAAATCTGCCCACAATTATGAGAGGTCTGGAGCTTGGATTCAGCGCCCAGCCTACCATATGGAGTGGACTTGTGAAAGCCGTGCTATCCTTTGTAAAACCTGATTCCTTTCCCTACTCACTGCAGTTCACTTGGGCAGATGTGGGAGTGTCTGCTCTGAGCAAGGAAGATCTAGCTTGTGCTTCCAGAGCTTGGCAAGTGGAAGAGCATAGCTTCCACTCGCTGAGAGTTTGCTCTACACCAACCAACCCTACTTAAGGTCCATGGCTATTGTATTAAGTGTCAGGTGATTTTAATTTGTCACCTTGGCAAATTCTGGAAAGGGGAATTTGAAAAAGAGAAGCTAAGGGAGGCCACGTGTCTCAGGTTGGGATTCCCAGAAGCAGAGCCTGAGATCAGGATTTGGGGGCACAAGATTACTGAGGGAGTGTTCTTCAGGTCAAAGAAAAGGAATCTTTAAGAAAGTGGGGGGAACAGGATAGGGAAGGAGAAAGTGTCTAGAAAAGCTGTGGACTCATATAGTCTACTTTCGGGACCTGATCCATGAAGAGAGGGCTCAGAACACATACCTCACTGCAGAACTATCCCTTCCTGAGCTAAGCTGCCAGACTTTTGTGTACGTGTACCAGTCAGTCATTGGCTGGAGCCATCCCCAGGGTTTAGGAGACTGTAACCTTTGGAACAAGATGGCCCCCATCAGCTCAGGGCAGTTCTACAGAGAAGAAGATGGCCAAATAGAAGGCAACGGTCATAGTGTCCTGGCATGGGTGTGCCGGTCTCAGAAAGGGCATCTGGGCAGGGCACAGTCTACTCCATTAAGTGACTTGTCTTATCTCATAACTCATGGGTGACATAGTTGGGATTTGAATCTGGATCTCCCTTGACTACAAAGCCTGCATCCTTTCTAGAACATCACATCCCTTCTCTAGAATATTAGCATTTTGAGGAAAATGTACAGTACAATGCAAAAGAGCCTAAGGACATATGGGGAACTGCTACTTTATTGCTTACCCACTAGGGTACTGCTAAGAGAATTTCCAGTTTATCCCCCACCCACCTCACCACTTTATCAAGTCTTTTAAGTTACCAATATGTAGTCACCACAGTTGATGCCTAAGAGAAATTATTTGACACCTGTTCCAGTTATCCAGTGCTGCATAGCGAATCAACCCCAAACTTGGAGCCTCAAGAGGACAGTTTATTATTATCAGTTACTTTCTGAGAGCTCACTGGTCTCTGCCGGGTGGTCTGCACTTAGGGGCTCACACACTGGGGCTGGAGTCATCAGAGGCTTGACCAGATTGGCCATCCAAGATGATGCGCTCACACTGCTGGCTATGAGGTAGGAGCTTAGCCAGGTCTGTTGACTCGAGTGCCTTCGTGTAACCTCTCCAGAGTTCTCACAGAACGTCGGTTGGGTTCTGAGAGGGAGTGTTCCAAGAAGCGGCATCCCAAGAGAGGAGAAACATAAATTGCCTGGGGTGGAACTGACGCAAGGTCACTTCTTCTCTGTGCTGTACATCAAAGCAGCGCCGAGTCAAGGTCTAGAGGCATAGCCTCTACTCTTTGATGGGTAAGTGGTGTGTGCATACAGAAAGGGGAGGAACTGATGGCAGCCATCTTTGGAAACAAGCATCTACAACACCTCGTGCAGTTCACATCCAGGTCCTTGCTTACCTTGCTGTTGTGCTTTTAACCCCTCCCCACTTGCACCTGATTCGCCATCTACCTAGGCTCCTCCCAATTTTCTGAATACACCAATTGCTCATGTCACACGTGACTTTGCGTATGTTTTTCCTTGTTAGAATGCCATCCCACACCTTCTTACACAACAAGGCTCTTCATCTTTACAAGCGCCGCTTGATTCTCGCGTCCGCTAAGCTGCCTCCCCGGCTCTGGTCGGGATCTGTTAATCCCTCTGAGATCCAAGAGAGACTTGGTTCTTGCTTCTACCGTAGCGCTTTCCTTACAAGGTTTTGTTCATGCTGCTGAATACAACTCACTGTCCCCCTAGACTTTCCCAGATCTGAGCAGTTTAATCATACCCATCTGAATTCTTCATAGCTGGTTCTATCATACATGAATGGAACAGATACAGTTAAAACTCCCAAGCAAGAAATCACGAAAACCCTGTTTACCATGTATTATCCTGTTCAGTTTTACAGTCTGTAATTCTAAGGCACAATGTAGGGTGACAGTTATCCCTGCGGGTATATAAGACAGTAATAGACAGAGATGGGTGGGTTCAAGTTTCTTGGGGGTCAAATCAGCACAAAACAAACATTGCACAAGGCGTTGGCCTAAGCCTAACTTGTATTATAGGAACCCCAAGAGATTTGTCGTGCCCTGAATGATCCTAAGGGCAGCCATTATTAAGTACACACTATGTATCAGTCATTTGCAAGGTGCTTTACCTGGGTGGGGTCTCAAACCAAAAATCCAAGGGTGGTACATGAGTTAGGGTGGGCTTCGTAGTAATATCCAAAACTCAGCAGTTTGCAACAACAAACATCTTATTTTTCTTGCTCATGCACCTGGGCAACTCTCATCGGGTCAGCCCCTCCGATCGATCCCATTCTGGGACAGCGAGTTCCAGGAGCACACTCCCCTCTTGGCGGATTCTGGAAAAAGTGAAAAGAGGGTAAGCCAAATCACCCGTACACATCTGTTCACCCTGCCTCCACTGGCCAAAGCAAGTCACGAGGACAAGCCCAACAGCAGTGGGGTGGGGAGATCTACTCTGCCTCCTGCCAAGTCCCATGCCAAGGGTGTGAAGAAACAAGTGGGAATCCGACCTACCGCTGGTGACCTACACATTGCCTGAAAAACTTCTAATTATTTGCCAACAGTTAGAAACTAATTTTCAAATTAAAATTTCATGCCTCTCTTCACAAATCAGATCAAACAACAATTCACATTTCTGAATCCCTGGATGGTCAGAGTTGGCTGGTGCCGAGTCACAGCTACCCTGCTTGAAGGCTCTTCAGCTTGTCACAGTCAACCCAGATCACTAATTCACGTCACCTGCCAGGCTTCTAAGGCTACGGCAGGTATTACACCCATGCTCTCTACTCCTCAAAACCACATTTGGAAGTTAGCATCATGGGCCCCACTTTACAGATGTGAAGACTAATGTTCAAACGGGTGGTTGACGCTGTTTGTCACCCAGCTAGTCAGTGGTGAAGGGGGCTTGCAGGCCCAAGGTCAGTGCTCCTTTCACCACACCACACTGGTTTAATCGGATTCACAGTAGTGGTTACCCTCTGTGGGTTCGGTTAGGAACGTGGCAAGCATGATCGCATTGGATCTTTGCAATATCCCTGTGGGCGAGCTAAGGTTATCATCCCCCATTTTGCGGATGGTACTCAGAGCAGTTAAACAGTTTACCCAAGGTCACAGAGCTCACAAGTGACCACATCATGTCCCCTTGACTCTAAACCACTTTATCAGAGTTACTCTCAGGTACACAGTCTGCGGGTCGGGTGTTTGGAGGTGTTCTCCAGCCTGGGACAGGGGTTCTCGTATCCACCTTTCTACCATCAGCTATGTATTTTCAGGGGTTGTCAAAGAATCTGCCAGAGATCAAGAATTGCCATTTACCTGGTAATGGAATGAAGCAGAGAGGCCCCCATTTAAGACCTTGAAATCTCAAGGGCATCTCACAAGGGATTTAGAAATAAGTGACCCAGTCCCTGCAGGAAATTTTTTTCTCTCTCCATTTCTTCTTACCTTGAGGTGAGCATTTAATGCACTAGATAACACAAGCCACACTGATGCTACGTGGGTGGGTTGCAGAGGCAACAGGGCCAGCAATTTCAATGTCAGTAAATCCGGATTGGCAGCATCCTTGGAAAATTCATTTTATAATGGGGTACCCTTCCATCCTCCATGAAAAGAATTGCCAGGTTTTTTTTTCTGAATAAGTAACACATGTTCATTGTAGATCATTTAAACAAACAGGAACAAGAAAAAAATAAAATAATTCCACTACCCCAATATAAGCATTGCTAATATTCTGATACATAACTTTCCAGTTTTTTCTTTTTGGCTCATATACATTGCAGTGTTGATAAGATACAGAGCAGACACTTATGTGTCCTGCCCTTTTCATAGAATATTGTCTCATGAGCCACCTCTGTTAACTATTCTTTAAAAACATGATTTTAATTTCCATATAATGATCCACTAATGGAATATACCATAATGTATTATGCCATTTATTTATGGCTGGTCAACTCCCTTTTTTATATCCCATTAGAATTTCATAATCATTAATAAGCTGGTCCAAGGTTGATAAGAGTTTATTAAATCAAAATTCACTTATTGGGTATTTGCCATGTGCCCAGCACCATGCTGAGCATTCATTCCACGGGATTCCAGTACCTGGTCCCACCCTCAAGGTGCTTACAACCCACTTGAGATAGGGGACAAGTACATAAAATGTTGTCTAAAAATATAAGGTTGAATACATTCAGAGTGTCAACGAAGCACAGAGAATAAAACCTTTGCGAGTTTAAAGGTATTTCATTTACATTCATTGTGCTCCACTCTATCATGCTTTGCGTCTCATTTAGTCTTCACCACAACTGGGGGATTCAAGTGTTGCGTACATGAAGCTCAGAGAGGTTGAATAACTTGTCAAAGTTCACACAGATCGAAAACAGCAAGGTCAAGTTTGAACCAGCACATGACTCCAAACCCTGTTCTTTTGCTGGTAAGGCACAGGAAATCCCTGGGGAAACAGCAAATGCTGTGACTAAGTGTTGGCAGGAATGACTTCATGGCAGAGTGAGGGGACCACGCATGGATGGATACAGGCACCCACATCTGAGTGTCTGGCTGCCTCTCTCAGTCTGTTCTCTGGTCTCATCTTTTGTCCATCACTATTGTCAAGACAATGTCTCTGATCATTGGGAATATTGAGGATTTGGAGTTTTGAACAAAAACCTAATACATTAGCACTGTTAGTGTTACATAAAGTTATTTTCAGCGCTTGAAGCCATTGAGCTGGAAAAGGCATCAAAAGGTTATTAAAACTATAAATTAAGGGAACTGGTAAGACAATGTCTCTGCACCGCCCCCCCACGTCAGCCCTATCTTTTTCTCCATTCCTTTTCCTTCCACAACTTCACCATCCTGGACAAAGAAAATGTTTCTTGTTTCACAATGACTTTCAAAGAATTTTGGAAAATATTTATTCCTGAGTTAAGCAAACCCGTTTTGATGGAAGTTCTTCTTTGTATCTCTTCCAGAGCTGACATGATGTATCTTGAGCCCTTCTCCGATAGTCAGCCATTCTCTTTCTTTTCATTCTTAACTTGTTAAAAGTAGTATTCACTCTTTGGGGGCTTGCAAGTTCTTCTGTCTTGAAAGTGTTAATGCTTTCAGACAAATCTGCAAAAATCCTCAAATGAGTGTGAACCGGCTTTAACTTCTGAAACCCAGCTGAAGTCCATTGTCACAAAAGTGAAAACTTAACATTTTGTAGAAAGAGTGAATTTTGGAAAACCCGGGCACTGTCTAAGGGCTCAAACACGTTTTGCTTCCTCTAGCCAGTACTGACCAACACTGGCAAATCTGCTGTGCTGGGAAAGCTGAGGACCTCACTCAGAGAGAAGAAGGGTGTGAATATTGGCCAAGCCAACCACGGTCAAGGAGGGCTCAGATTCCCCGCATATGCCTTCTCTACCCTAAATCACCAGCATTTCAAAGGCAGAGGCCTCTGCAATTCTCAGGATTGTTTCCCTACAACAGGGTGACAGACCCCACTTTCCTAAAACTGTCCCAGTGTTAACAGTAAATGGCCCTCATCCTGGGAAATTCCTCACTGCCAGGCAAGCCTGCCCATACTTGCAGCAAAACAGATGAATCATAATCAACAGCCATTACTTGCAGAGTATCTTCTCATTCCAGGCACGGGGATTGTGAGCCTCACAGCCACTCTGGAAAGGAGGGGGGGAGGGGGCATTAATGTTATCACTTTACTGGTAGGGAAACTGGAACAAAGAAACATTAAGGAAAATGTCCAAGGACCTCCAGCTAATCAGCAACAGAGCTGAGATCCAGTCTCAGAGTGACTGGCTCACAGCCTGTGCTTTCTCTGCTACATCGATGGCTTTGAACTTTTATTCTAAATAAGACCAAGGCAAGTACAATATGTAAAGTTGACTAAGAGGCACAATCAAGCATCAGAGATCATGAAACCCGAGGAACCAGAGTCTTGGTTGTGCAAGCCAGGTACACACCTGGGTTCTCCCACTGTCACCCAGCTGCAGAAGAACGCCACCGGCTCAGTCATGCTAACGACTGAAAAAGCCACTGTGCACGATTGCATTTGGCCAATGAGAAAGTATTCAGACAAATGACATCAGGAACCTACCACGCACAGCAAGGATTATCCCATTTGGCCCAATGAAAACCTCCCTTTCCACTGCACCGGAGGCTAATCCAGCCCGTCTTGATGACTGGCCTGGGGTTTTGCTCAGGGCAAGACAGCAGGTAGCAACATCTGTGGCTCCTTTGCACTCAGTCCAGTTACCTCTGCAACTGGGTTTGGGGAGTTTGCTTTTGCCAAGTGCACCCTGGGAGATTCTTTACAACTAATTAGAAAGGAAAGTAGTTGTCTGGGGTGAGAGGAGGAATCTGCAGGGTGGGTTCTTCCGTAACTCAACCACTAGATCTACCCTTCTACCACCACCCAAGAGTTTCAGAATGTTGCTTACCTGTCACTGCAGAACTCAGATAATGAGGTGGCATAATCCCCAGGCTGTATTTTTTTTTTTTTAAGTAGGCTTCATGCCCAGCATGGAGTCCAACACAGGGCTTGAACTCATGACCCTGAGATCAAGACCTGAGTGGAGATCGAGAGTCGGATGTTCAACCAACTGAGACACCCAGGGGCCCCCCAACCCCACACTGGCTGTAATTTTTAATGGGAGGACACAGTATTTTTTAAAAGAGAACAAATTGTCTCCATGAGCAAATGTAATCTCACTAGCCACTGAGACCATCGTCATCCTTAGTTCTCTCCTTCCTTTCAGTATGTGCACAAAGTTGACTCCACATTTTAAAGAACCAGATGAATTACTGCTTCATATTCCTAGGAAAGAGGTTCATGGCTATCTTCCGATTTAAAATGATCCCCAGTTTAACATGGCTTCTAGACACTCTTTGAAACAGAGGACAATTGATGTTACAGCCATCAAAACCAAATATGGAAACTGCTGCCTGAAACATTTTTGAAAATGAAGAATAATGAGGGGAACCTGACCCCAAGACACACCAAAGTGGAGTGCAAATGGTGTGACAGGGCCCAGAAATAGATGCACCAGGGACGATTTCAGAAATGTACCAACACATGTATCTCAATTTAGGGTATTTTACATCAATGAGAAAAGGATGGGATTAAAAAACATTTAACTGATTGGTTATACATTTCAAAATGATTATCTTATATCCTTACCTTAGTCCACATGTAAAAATTTCAGACGAATTAAAGACTGAAACATTAAAAAAAAAAAA
>NW_024426996.1:70176523-70198840 GCF_017311325.1 Ursus maritimus
AAAAAAAAAAAACTAGAAGAAAACAGAAAATTATTAAAATAGGAATTAAAAAATGACCTCTCTTCTCTAAATACCAAGACCAGAAAGTCTTTTGGTTTTGGTTTTTTGTTTTAAATAAACCTATTTGGTAGACAATATTGAATTGTGAATCATCTGAACTCCAGAGAGAGTTAGACCTGGTCCATACCCCGACCTTGGCGCATACTGGCTGTGTGACCTGGGGCAAATTAGTCAACTTCTCTGATCCCCTCTGATATGCCTTCTTTGTAAAACAAATATGTTTTGGCACTCCTCCGTGGCTCAGTCGATTAAGCGATTAAGCATCTGCCTTAGGCTCAGGTCATGATTCCAGGGTCCTGGCATGGAAACCCAAGTCGGACTCCCTGCTCAGCAGGAAGTCTGCTTCTGCCTCTCCTTCTGACCCTCCTCCCCACTCATGCTCTCTCTTGCTCTTTCTCTCAAATAAACAAAAATAAAATCTTTTTTAAAAAATTAAAAAATAAAAAATAAAACAAATATGTTTAATAGTTCCTACTCAAAAGATCGTGTTGTATTAAATGTGGTATGATATGCAAAACATGTTGCACATAGTAAGAAATCAATTAACATTATGAATTGTTTGTATTAACATTTTTATAGTAGAAGACAAAGTAGATTTCAAGAACAGATAAAAATTAGAAAATACAAGACAATACAAATAAGGTCAGCGTAAGAGGTATGATAATAGGCTTAACTGATTTAAGCTCCGCTGTTAAAAGGCAAACCACGAAGGAGAGACCGAGACAGAAAGAATGGATACTCAGCAATTAGGAAAAGATGCATGAAGCAAAAGTGACCAATAAAAGGATTGGAGATTATTTCTCAGTTATGCATAAACGAAAAAATCAAGAGTTAAAATCTTAATTTTAGGGGCACCTGGCTGGCTCAGTCAGTGGAATGTGTGACTCTTGAGCTCGGGGTTGTAAGTTCAAGCCCCATGTTGGGTACAGAGGTTACTTAAAAAAAAAAAAAACCTTTAAAAGTCTTAATTTTAGGGGCACCTGGGCTCAGTTAGATAAGCGGCCAACTCTTGATTTCAGCTCAGGTCATGATCTTGGGATCCTGGGATCAAGACCTGAATCAGGCTCCACTCTCAGCGGGGAGTCTGCTTTTCTCCCTCTCCCTCTGCCCCTCCCACCACTCATGTGTTCTCTCTCTCTAAAATAAATAAACAAATCTCAAAAAAATATTAATTTTAGACAAGTTAAAATTTGTCTTAAAAATATTAAATTTTATATTGATGAAAATTGCCACTATATTCCAAGCAACATAGCATCACAGTATAGACTGTTAGGTCTCCGGAATTTGACTTCTGCACAGTAGAATAGATTGAACTATTCTATATAATAGAATAGATTGAACTATATCTATATAATAGATATGCATTTAACTTTAGAGAATTAACAAGTACGCCACATTTTAAGTAATATCTACAAAAACTTCCAAATAATAAGTCCAAGACAAAAAGCCTTTTTAAACATTTCGCCAATGCAGTCGTTATAAATGTTCCATACATTGATTACAATATAATGACAAAAAATGTTTAACAGAAATGTAGACCAAATATTCTTCACCAGACATTCAAAAATTTAAGACATTCTCCTAAATAACAATTGGGTCAAAGAAAAAATAAAATTACTATGCACATGCTATTTTGAAATAAGGAAATTGAAACCATTACTCAGAAAAACCTATGGTATTTTTTTCCCATTCTATCCTCCGGTTATTGCTGTGATTTTTGTACACTGATGTCTTCATTTGACAACTTAACTGTATTTTCTTATTAATTCTAATAGTTTTTCATTCCATTCTCCTGTGCTTTTTAAAGTATATAATCAATTTGCCTGTGAATATTGAAAATTTTCTCTCCATCTTTCCAATAGATGTGTCTTCTGTTTTCATTACTTCGCTTAATGCACTGGCTAAAATTTAAACTGTGTCAAATAGTGATGGTGATAACAGGCATTTTTGTATTAATCTTGATTTCAATGAAATTGATTCTTGTGTATTTCTTCATTTAATATGATGCTGTCAGTTCTATGATACGTAAAGAGACAATCTTTTAAGATTTTCTAATACTTTTTGCTCAGTCATCAATAGAAGTTAAATTTTAGCAAATGCCATTTTGTCAGCTTAGGACATCATCAAATTCACTTTTCTCTTTTGTGCTATTAGTGAGATATATGTTGTTGATTTATTCCCTAACTTCCTAGGTTAAACTCTACTTGGTCATGGTAAATTATTCTCTTAATATGCTGTTACATTCTATTTGTTATTTCATTTATGCTGCATATGTTTGTATTGAGAGAGAAGTAGGCTATTGCTTTCCTCCTTTATTCTATTTTTGCTCTATTATGCTAC
This sequence comes from Ursus maritimus, assembly GCF_017311325.1. NCBI lineage: Eukaryota > Metazoa > Chordata > Mammalia > Carnivora > Ursidae > Ursus > Ursus maritimus. Next base: position 70,178,924 of record NW_024426996.1, read on the forward strand.
CAGAATTATGCCATCTGTATAGAATGGGCTTGAAAGGATCCTGTCTTTTTTGGGTTCTGTAATAGTTTATAGAGTTCAGGTATAACTATATGACCCCAGAGTGCTTTTGAAAGCACTATTATGATTTTTCTTCTGAGATTTACGTTCACTTCAAACTGATATAAAAATTAATTAATTTCTGTTATTTTTAGGGATATTTTCCATTTTGTTTTTCTTACCTTTATTTCGCTGGGCTTTTGGGATTCACTGAGTTGAAGCTTGACTTTTTAATTTCCGTTCTTTGTTGCTTGAGAATGATACAATTTGAAACTAATAATTTCCATTCAGTGACAGTGTTTGAGGGTCCCTCAAATTTTTATAAGGATTAACAGTCCCATTGTATTCTTCCCACCATATTTATTCAATATTTTTAAATTTGCTTAGGTACTAAAATGAGGATAATGGTTGCAAAATTGAATGAAATAATACAGGCAAAAGAAAATACTTGGAAAGGAAAGAGGCATATAGTAAGAATACAATAAATTTAGTCCTTTTTAAGTTTTGGCTAATCAAACAAATGGCGCCCCAGGTCCACTGAAGTCCAGCAGGATCCAAGCCTAGAAGGGCACCTAGAAGGTTATCATTAAGTGACCAGACCCAGCATTCATGAAAGCGTATGTTTCCATGTGTAGTATTTATTGTGTCTTTCACAATGAAACAGGAAGTAATAGGTGTACCTCTCAGTAAGAATACAGAATTATTTTTTATAAGAGCTTTACTGAGATATAATTCATGGAACATATAAATTATCTATTTAAAATATACAATTCAGGGGGTCTGGGTGGCTCAGTCTTTTAACATCTGACTCTTGATTTTGGCTCAGGTAATGATCTCAGGGTTGTGAGATAGAGCCCCAGGTCAGGCTGCACCCCCAGCATGGAGGCTGCTTAAGATTCTCATTCTCTCTCTCTCTCCATCCCTCTGCCCCTCCATCCCTCCACCCCCCACTCCCCCACCTGACCCCCACTTGCATGCACATGCATGCATGCGTTCTCTCTCTCTCTAAAAAAAAAAAAAGTCATAAAATAAAATAAAGGCAAACTATACTTTAAAATTTTTTTTAAAATAAAATATACAATTCAGTGTTTTTCAGTACACTTATAGAATTGTGCAATCATAACTACAATCAATTTTAGAACATTTTCATCATTCTCCCTCCAAACCCCGTACCCATCAGCAATCACTCCTCTTTTCCCACAGCCACCCCATCACCAGTCCTAGGCAACCACTAATCCACTTTCTGTCTCTATAGACCTGTTTCCTTTGTACATTTCATATAAATGGGATCATATAACATGTGGTCTTTTATGACTGGTTTCTTTCATAGCATAATGTTTTCAGGGTTCATCCATGTTGTAGCATATATCCGTACTTTATTTCTTCTTATTGCTAACTCATATTCCATTTTATGGATGTACATATTCATAAACCATTCATTAACTGATGAACATCTGGGTTGTTTCCTCTTTGGGCTATTGTGAATAATGCCACTATACCTGTACGTGTACAAGGATTTTAGGTAGATATAGTTTTAATTCCTCTCAGGTATATACTTAGGATGGAATCACTGGGTCATACAGTAATGTTATGTTTAACCTTTGAGAAACTTCCAGGCTGTTTTCCAAAGTGGCTACACCATTTTACATTGCCACTAGCAAAATATGAGGGTTCCAATTTCTCCACATGCTCACCAAGACATGTTGTTGTCTCTGTTTCTGATTACAGTCCTCGTTGTGAGTGCGAAGGGCCATCTCACTGTGGTTTCAGTTGGAGTCCCTCGACGGCTGACGATGTGGAGCTATTCGCGAGCTTCTGATCATTTGTGGAATCAGTATCTAGTCCAGGAGCACAGAGATTTCTGTCTAGGTTTTCTTCTAAGAGCTGTATCACTCTGCCTCTCACATTTAGGTCAGTCATCTATTATGAGTTAACTTCTGTAAACTGTATGAGGTAAGAGTCCAACTTCATTCTTTCGCATGTGGATATCCAGGTGTCCCAGCAGCATTTGTAAAGAAGACTATTCGTTCCCGCATTGAATTATCTGGGCATCCTTGTTGAAAATCAGTTAGTCATCAATGTGAGAGGTATTTTTTCTTTTTTCTTCTGAATTCTCAATTCTATACCATTAATCCGAATTCTTGTTTTTCTGCCAGGACCACACCGTCTTGGTTAGTGTAGCTTTGTGGTAAGTTTTGATATCAGGGGATAGGATTTCTCCAACTTCATTTTTCTTTCATACAATTGTTTTGACTATGCTGGGTCATTTGAATTTCCATATGAATTTTAGGATTAGCCTGTCAATTTCTGCAAAGAAACCAGCTGGAATTTAATGGGGATTGTGTTGAATCTGTAGATCAATTTGGAGAGAGTTGCCATCTTATTAATATTACCATTTTTTGCTGGCAAAAATCCAAGACAATCAACTGAAAGCATTCTTTTCTTTTCTTTTCTTTTCTTTCTTTTCTTTTCTTTTCTTTTTTTTTCTTTTCTTTTCTTTTCTTTTTTTTGTTTTTTAAGAGCGGGAGAGAGGCAGGGGAGGGGCAAAGAGAGAGGGAGAGAATCTTAAGCAGGCTCCATGCCCAGCACATGGAGCCCTACACAAGGCTCGATCTCACAACCCTGAGATAATGACCTGAGCCAAAATCAAGAGTTGGATGCTTAACTGACCGAGCCACTCAGGCGCCCCTTGGGAGCATTTTTAACAGTTTGCTAAATTGCAAAGTATAAAAATGAGCACATTTTATATATGTCAAAAATAGTAGAGAAATAGAATAAACAAAAGTGAGCGTACGTACAAAATATCTAGAAATAATCTTAATTTTATTTATTTATTTATTTTCTAATAATCTTAATTTTGAAAGCACAAAATATTTATGGACAAAACAATAAAACACTCCTAAGATAAAGAAAAAAATATACCCAAAGCAATTGGAGGACTCTCTCATACACAAGTACTAGAGACACACCTGAGCCTAAGCCCTGACTCTGCCTCTAACCAGCTATGTGATTTTCAGAAAGAGAAATAATTTTTCTAGGCCTCATTTGCAAATGAGTCCCATAGTATTACCTATTCCAGGGGCGCCTGGGTGGATCAGTGGGTTAAGTGTCTGCCTTTGGCTCAGGTCATGATCCCAGGGTCCTGGGATCGGGCTCCCTGCTCAGTGGGGAGTTTACTTCTGCCTCTGCCTGCTGCTCCCCCTCCTTGTGCTCTCTCTCTGGCTTTCTCTCTCTCTCTCTCTCAAATAAATAAAAAATAAAATCTTTAAAAAAATAGTACCTATTCCACAAGACTGTTTTAAGAATTAAATGAGATAATATTTATGTAGCACTTTGGACATTAAAAGTCTTCATTAAATACCCATTTTTGTTATGATTATGTTTCCACAAAGATATAAGTTCATCTCAAATTAACACAAATATTCCATCGAAATGCCAAAATAATTTTTTATGAGAAACATCAGTCTAACTTTCTTTAAGAAATACAATCAGGCACAATTGCTAAAAAAGGTTTTTGAAAAATAAGAGCAATTGACGTGGAGAGGTTTTTTTTCCTATTTAATGAATTACAAAGCATCAATAATTCAAAAATACTATATTTATGACTACTGATAGATTATAAAACCAGAATAGATACTGAGAAATAATCTCCACTGTATTTAAGGATTTCGTTAATGACACACATAGCAACACAAATCCGTAGGTGAGGAAAAATTATTTGATAAATGATGTTTGCTCAATTAGCTAACTATGGGAAGAGACATACTTGTAGATACTCGGCACTCACAAGAGAAATAAAAATAAATTCCATATGGAACAAAGAACTAAATGTGTAAAATAAAAGATAAAACGGGTGCGTGGGTGACTCAGTTGGTTAAGCATCTGACTTCAGCTCAGGTCATGATCTCGGGGTCCTGGGATTGAGCCCTGCATTGGGCTCACCACCAAGCAGGGAGTTTGCTTCTCCCTCTCCCTCTGCCCCATCCCCTGCTCATGTTCTCTCTCTCGAATAAATAAATAAAAAATATTTTTTAAAAAAAGCATAAAATAAGAAGAAAATATAGCTGTATTATCTGTCTGACCAATTTCTCAAGTATAAAAACAATTGTGAAAATTTCTTGAAAAAAATTATTTGATTTTAAGTTGTGAAAATTTAAATTTTTTTCACAACATGAAGATCAAAAGTAAATCATTAACTGGGAGAATTAAGTGTAACAAATATACTACACGAATGGTTACAATTGCTATTAAAATAAAAATCATTTATTAATTGCAAAAATGATAAAACTGAGAAAAATAGGCAGAGTATGATACAATTTATAAAGCTATGATTGTTAATAAATATATGACAACTGATCAACCCATTCGTAATCAAAAAAATACAGCAGCCACCTACCTGTCTCTTAGATCAGGTGCAGCCAACTAACTAAACTCATCCTCCCGGTTTTATAGCCAGAGGAATTCCAGTGCACTTCCCACTGTTTCCATGAACGGTCGCCTCCCGGCGTCATGGCTCAATGCAGTCATTCGGCATCTGCATGCGCTCACTCTCCCTCTCTCACTCTGTAACTGACATGGATTGTCTTCTGGTCTTGGAGCACCCATTCTCCTTCCTTCTAGCAACAATGGTCTATTTACTTCTTTTCTGGGTGAAATATTTGTAGGACTGGAAATCAAGGTGTTCTACTCTCCAATAGCCAAGGATGTGGCTTGTGATCCAGAGAGATCATTCAGATATCGCTCGTAGGAAATCTGGTTGGGGAAGAAAGAAAATAAGTAAGTAATCTCAGATGGTGATGGTACTACAAAGAACGCAAAACAAGAAAGTGGGCTAGAACCCACCTGCAGCTGCTCTAGTGAGGGGCCTCAGGTCACAGTAGGACAAGCGTGACCTGGGTCCCCTCCATCATAAAAATATGGATGGCATCACAGTACCGCTGAAGTCTGGCAGGACCTGATCCTAGGAAGTATTTGTTAAGTGACAAAATCCAGTGCTTATGAAAGTTGGTACTCTTTTGTATGATAAATGCTTGTCTCAGGACTTCATGATTTTTATTTTCAGAAGCTCAAAAAAATGTTTAGAGGGGTGGCCTCTTCCTTTCCACTGCTATTCTGCAACTGGACCTCATAATTTGTTGTAAGAATTCAGATTGTTCCTAATACAATCTTTATTTTTGTTGTATTGTTCAGAGAGTAATGAATGATTGTCTATTTTGAGTATTAATCTTTGGTTGTTTCCATGGATACCTGATTCACTTAGAAAGGAAGAAAGGGGACACAGGGACTCAGAGGCCAGAGCACATATATTTGGTTCCTCGTGGTTGAAAAATCTGAGGCTCGGGGAGGTGAAGCTGTAAACCCCATTACCGCGGGCACGAGGTGGTTAAACAATAAAACTCCAGCTGCTGTGCTTGGGAAAGAGGGAAACATGTTTAATCATTTTTATAGCCGATGTAATAGCGTCTGAGTTTCTGCTCAAAGGAGGAATCCATTTTCAGATCAGACCCCAATGAAAGGGTTGCTCTCATTGCCGAGAGGAATGGAATATAAACACACCGCCAGCCAGACTGGAAAGGAAGGAAGGTGAGTGTAGAGGACTATCAGGGACTGAGATGGGCAGGGCCACCTGAAGGCACAGGGCGTCCATTCCTGGGACAATACCTTTTTGAAAATAGTTTTCATTAAGTGCTTATATTTAAAAGTTCAGTTTTGAGCAACGGTATGCAGAAAACGAGATTTTGGTCTGCAGCCTCACATCATATCAAATATCAAGGAGAAGCAGACACCCCGGCGACTGACCTAGGACCAGAGTTATGGGGGTAAACTGGTGAAAACCAGCAGAACCTGAGTAACAAGTAAAAGGAAATTGGGACCATGACAAATAAAAACAGTTCTTTTATTCACAACTGGCCCAGTGACTTCACCAGTTCCTTATACAAGAGAAGTAGAAAAGTTATATCAAAATCCCTTTGCATCTTATGGACCTTTTGCTATGTATTAGTAAACTTAAGTTAACCACTTAACCATTTGGGATCTGGATTTCCTGATGGCTGAGGCAATGGGGGAATTATGAATGATGATTTTTATATATTGGAGTGGGGGGGATCCCAAAGGAGCCACTTTCCTGACCAAGTTTTCAATCATTTTAGAGTTAAATATGGGTTAAGTTATGCAGATATCAAAATACAGCCTTATTATGGAAAATGCTGATATGGAGAATGTGGTTTATATCTGCAGGCATGCAGCTTTCCTGGGGTGAATTAGAGAGACTTAGTCAGCCAGTCAGAGGTGGCTCTGCAGACCTGAAGACCTCCGCAGGAGGCCTGCTTCTCCACGTGACAGGAAGCCAGGCCGGCAGAATGTGTGCTCCCTTCACAAGAGCAAGGAGAGGGCTGAGGGTTGCATCTAGTTTCCCTTCTCAAAATCATGGATCCAGGAGGACACTCCACTGCCCAGGCAGGAGGGTTGAGAGAGGTCAGGAGCACTCAGCCAGTGGATCTCCTTCCACAAGGAGTGGGGCACACATATCCCATTACCCCCTACTCCAACATTAGGGTCCAAAGCTTAAGCAGTTTCTTAGAAAGTAAATATTCCTAGTGCTAAAACTTGAATTCCCAGTTCTATGATCCAAACTTCCTTTTCAAAGCAATGTACCCCTTCCATGTCCTTCAAGACCAATGCCTTTATACTGATAACAGCAGCAAAAATGATCTTTGAGCTTCATTCATAGGATCTGAGTGGCTACTCCCCACAGGGGAGAGAATGTCTTTTAATATAGGACTGTGTTAGTTACAAAGGAATGAACTACTAATAGTGAAGTTTCAGAGGGTCATGGTATTGAGGAGGGATAGAGAAGAAGAACAAGAAGAAAACTCAAAACCATGTTGTATTCTGTCATTTGAGTTCACCTATGAGATTCCAATTCTTCAGATTTTTGAGATAATAGTAAGAACTGAACTAACATTTATTGAGTGCACACTCTTCACCGCACTCCATTATAATAGCCCTTGACCTCTTCTTGTAAGAGTCACCTAAGACACTGACCGGGAAAATAGTCCTTGTGACAGCATCACGGCAGGAAATACAGGTCACAGAACGGAACAGAATTTAACTCTCCAAAGCTCAGATTCTTTGTAATAGGAGTCATGTGGAGCTCCAGCCAAGTTTTAGGAGCAATGTGTGTGTTAAAATTTCAAATTCTCTCCAACATTCTCTTCATCTGTAGATACCTTCCTAGCCAAATACCAGTAAGCATAAAAACTGCTCCTAAGCCAAGTTATCTGTCCAGAGGATGGTGGCTGTGTTTTAAGGCAAATTCAATGCAACAATTCATTTTAAAAATTATTTTTGGAATTCCTATGATGTGCGAGGACTTGATAAAAAGTGGGTCTTGTTTTCTGGGGGTGCTCAATCTATTCAGGGTTTTGGAGACACTCATAAGCCACTCCCACCTGCCCCCCAACAGAAAGTTATGATGTTAGAAAACAGAGAACATGGACTATGGAAATACAAGAGGAAAGAAGTATTTATTCCACTTGGAGAAGAGATGACTTTTGAATTAAGCTTTCATGTGAGGGCAGAAATTGAAGAAAATTGAGGTTGGGGTTCACCTCATACCTAGTGCATGGTTAGTAAAGAGCAGGGTTAATTTAGAAAGAATTGCTAAACTTCTGGGGGCATGCCACCTTCTTTTCCATATTCTAAGATCTAATTCTTCCCTGAAGTTCTGTGCATACAAGTCAGAGAGGGGACCAAGCTACCCACTGTCTTTTTCTGACTTCTCTGCAATGACTGTCTGTGGGTGTTCCCCCACACTTTCCAATCATGTCCAAAACATGGGCTGGAGGCAGGGTGGGAAGCTTGGATCAGAGTTTCTCTGTATCGAAGATCTATCTGCCAAGGCCACTAAGCTCCAAACTCTGTACTTGTCAACTAGGGAAAAATTCCTTAGAGACCCAAGGTCATGCACAGGTGACCTTCAGAAATGGAGGTTTATTGCAAGAAACTTGGGATAGCATAGAAAGACCCACCATCACATGGCTATGTCACATGTATAGCTCAGTGTTGGGTTTATACTACACTTCCTCCAGAAGCTTCCCTGATACCCTCAGACTGGTATGTTGCCTTCTCCGTGCTTCCATATCACGGTGTGCTTACTTCCATCACAGAATGTACATATTGTCTTGCAGTTGTCTTCTTACTGTCTTTCCTCACTGGTAGGAATATGTTCTATGATGGTAAAGACTGTTTTGTGGTTGGTCATATGCCCAGTGTCTAGCAAAGTAATTGTCCTATACTAGGCATTTTAATAAATACATGAGTGAAAGAATGAATCAGCCTTACAATTGCATTCCAGCAACTTTGACCCTGGAGTATGTACAAAAGCCAACAGAAAGTCCAAGAAAACCCTCATCATGGCTTCAGAAAGAAACCTTGAATGAGGTACCTTCTCTTATGTATCTTGAATTTTTGTTTCTACAAAAATAGGAATTGGTCTGTTGATATTGCCACCACTCAGCATGGAGCATCCCTGTTAGCTCAAGTTTATCCTAAGTCACCCTGGAGGTGGCTGGCCACGTCACAGCCCATTTTCTGGGTCAGCCACCTTCTGCTCGTATGTTAATGTATTGTCTCCAGCTGGGGCTTGTGCCATAGATCTGCTTTCAACTGCAAATCACACGTCTCAACAGGTCATCCGAAGGAGAAGTGTTCAGAAGCACTTTCCTGAGCAAAGTCCGGTGAATGTAGAGTCTTTACAGATGCCACCATCAGCTAATCCCAACCAGGTTCAGAAGTAGCCTCCAACCAGGGACATGGACACAGGGCATGACCTGAAACACACGCACTCAGAAGACTGAGAAGTTCCAAGCCCCTAGGGGCTGTAGGGTTCCTTTAAGTTGGAGCCTTCGGTGGGCTCCAATGAAGATGGCCAAATGAAGGGGACATCCAGGAGAGGGGGGCTCCCATGAGACTCAGGAGCGAAAATCTGGGGTGAATAAATCAGAGAGTATACCTGCAACAGCTCTTTCTTATAAACAATGGAATGCATATTGTTTCTCCTTAAAGGAAAGCCTGGCCTGGATGACAGTATGATCCAGGCTATAATTTTCAGAATTTTAAAATGCAAATAATCATTCTGTATTAGATTTGCATAAGCACACTCAAAGTGTCTTCCTTATTAAACTTTAAAGATTAGCATTTTAATTTCTGAAAGATTTATTACATATTATTCCTCCCTTATCAGTAAACAAACACAAACAGTTGGAAATGGAAACACTCTTACTTTTGAGATTCACCCCCTTTTGATATGAACAACAACAAAAATACTGCAACGGAGAAGATCCACTGTATCTGAGCACTTTCGAGATGCCCCCTCATCCCCCACCCCTGGTCTGAAAGTCATCACTTGTCTCTAAGGCATTTTGGGAGTTTTCAGACGGCCTCCTTGTTTGGGCCCCAATCAGGAACTCAGCTTGTGACACAGGCAAATCTCACTCACAGGTGTAAACAAGGTTGGGACCAGTATTTGCAGTTTCATGGAGGCAAGCAGATGAAAAAGCTATAAATGATTGATCGGGGACATTGCAGGAGGGTCTTTTTATAAGAAAGAATATCCAAGTCCCTAGCCCAGGCCTCCCCAACTCCAGGAAGCCTTCCTGGACCACAGCCTACAGTGCTCTCTCTCCAGAGAACTTCTATTATCTTTATTACACTCAATTAAATGCTCATTGAACCATAGACACTCAGGACTGGAGGGGATCTTGGGACACCTAGACTAAAGTCCCCAGATTATTACCCACAAGCAATGCGAACTGCAGATGTAATTTGTTTGGATGCATAATGTTTGGAAAATATTTAATTAGGCAGGAGCATTTAGAACTAGGAAAATTTCTCATAAAAAGAAATTGAGCTGCTTCTCTTGAAAAATATGTAACTCTTACAATGCCCATACCCAAATTCATCCTTTCATTGTCTGGTCTATGATGCTGGCACTAGGACTCTGCTAACATTGCTTTTGTGCCAACTGGTTTCCTGTTAGATTCTGCAAATAGAAGGTGTTAGAGACAGAGAGTCGGAAAGGCTGGAGGAGAAAGAAAAAACACATACCTTCCCGGGTCCTTCCTCTTCCTGTCATTGACATCCCAGCAAAGTCCCTGACCCAGACAGGGCGGAGGCTCCGGTCTGTGGTTTATCCATACCTCCCAGCTGGTGCAGTTGTACCCCTCACTGAGATTCAGGCACTAGCCAGCCAGCATTGCCTCTCAGATGCCAGGGTCCCCACTGTATGGGGCCCCTGCTCTAAGCTTCTAGATCAGCGCTGTCCCAGAGAAGGACAATGAGAGCCACGAATGCAAGTCACAAAAGTAATTTGAAATTTTCTAGTAGCCACTTTAAAAATGATTTTTAAAAAAGAAGCTGGAGAAATTAATTTCAGTAATAAATTTTACTCATCTCAATCTATCCAAACTGTGATCTCGACATGTAATCAATATTAAAAACATCATTAATGAGATAACTTGCATCCTTTCTTTCCGTACTGAGTCTTAGAAATTCAGTATGTATTTTATACACAGAGCATTTCACAGCTCGGACCGGCTGCATTTCAAGTGTTCAAAAGCCAAACAGAGCTCGTGGCTACCGTACTGGAGGTCACAGCTCCCTGTTCTAGAAAGCCCCCTCCCTCTGCTACTCATTCCTAGCATCAACAGTGTGGTAGTCTCTTGCCGTTATCAGCTCAGCATTATCTCAGGGTGCTCCTTACGTCTTCTCCGTCCTCCAGTCTCTGCTTAACCATTCCCTATCATTCTCCATGTCAAAATGATTGATGTGCTTTGGTTTTCCTCATAGACCCTCACCAATATAGGGTACTTGTGCCAATAACCCCTGAGTAGCAGCTGCCCCCTCTGCTGAGTCCAGAGCTCATTCTTTTACCCCAAGACCCATCTCTCTCCCATTCCAAGGCTGGGTAGCAAATGAGTTATTTATCACTCCACTTTTGGGAGAATTATGAAGAAAGTGAGATTTCCAATATTCTCTCTTTCAAGAGTTGAAAAATAAAGGAAGAAGTGACTTTATATGTTAAGAAAAATGTGAGCAGCCTTTTTTTTTTTTTTAAGTAAAAGTATTCCTATGGGTTTAGTCTGTAAACAAGAGCTATGTTTCTTACCTAACACCTTCACTCAATCACATTGTTTCCCTGGCCTGAGGGGCATTTGGGTCTGCAGTACCAGTTCCAGACTATTCTGGTTATGCGCTGTCAGTGGATAGAGTCTGCATCCCAGGCAGAGCCACTAGGACTTCCTGACTGATAACCAACCCGGCCGACTGTTGTTGGCCATGTCATAGGTGAGGCTGAGGATGGGCGGTGGTAACCACGACTGTGCTTTACAGTTTACAACGTACCTTTGCCTGCATTATCTCACAGCCAGACACGTACACATTGCTTTCCTGCGGAAACTGCCCTACAGCCTTGCTTTCTACTTCACAGCCCAGCCTATAAGACTCCTGGCCTTTGCAAATAGGCTGCCCCATGCAGTGGTTTGGAGTGGGGTCATGAAAATCGGAGTGCCTGGGCTGGAATTTTGGTCTACCATATGCTAGCTGTGGGACAAGTTCTTTAACTTCCTGTCTGTGTCTTGGTAGTCACATCTAAAAAACTGGGCATAATGATAATGCTAACCTCATTGGGTTGATGTGAAGGATATATGTGTTAATTCACATTCCAAACTATCTTGGCATACAGTAAATGCTCAATAAGCTTTTGGTGGTATCATCACCGTCATCACCACCATCACCATCACTGTCATAATCATCATCATCACCACCATTTTCTGGCCTGATTAGACAGGGGAAGACAGTAGAGATTAAGACTATGCATTTGAATTCCAACAGAGAATTTTCAAATTTTGGTTCTTCCCCTAAACAGCTGTGTTACCTTAGGTAAGTCATTTAACCTCTCTCTGTCTCAGTTTTCTCATACATAAAATTGCAACCTATGCCTCCAAGGGTTCTGTGGAGGATAAAATGAGGTTAAAAAAAAAAAGAAGTATAGTCTTTGGTGTGTGATAAGGGCTGAGAAGAATGCCTATTATTATCATCAACCTTATCATCGTCAACATTACCATCATCATTATCTTTCCTCATGGAAAAATACTTTCTCTATTAAGATTCACTGTATTCAAGGGAACCTACACAAATTAGTGTGGTATTCCCACTAAGCCATGACACATTACCCATGTTACTCAACCTCTTTTAATGAGTAAATTAAGAGATATGGACTAAAATCCTCAAGATCTTCCTGCGTTTAAAATGTTCTATTATTTAAGTCTATAAATATTGAATTTGTTTATCTGATAAATTTCAGATGTCCAGAGAGCTCCTAGGACAGAACACAGGAAGAATAAGTTTGGGGTGGTAGAAAAAGGGAAGAAGGAATGGTCAAAATATGGATGGATGGTTGGGTGGGTGGATGGATGGATGGACGGATAGATGGATTGTTAGATGGATGGATGGAGTAGATGATAGATAGGTAGGTAGGTAGGTAGGTAGGTAGGTAGGTAGATTGGCAGACAAACAGATGACTAAGAGGCAGCAAGTTCAAAAATTGATCTGGTAGAGCAAAATCCTGGAGGAAGATTCCATAAAAGGAAAAGAAACCAAATTAAAGATTGATTGGGCATCCACTCCAGAGATCAACTTAAACTTGCTATTTTATTTTATTGTCCCCATCTTACAGCTGAGTCCCAGAGATGAAATTCCCAAAGTCACAGCACTTGTAAGTGGCAGAACCTGAACTTGAGCCAAGGAATATTAAACTCCAGAGCCCAAGTCCTATTTCCAAACAGTTGAGTCTGCTGGTTCAGAGTGAGCCTGGCTGGAAGGGCAGCCATGAACCTGAATCCTTAATTAGAAAAGCAAAGGCAGAATAAGAAATTGTCCTTTGTTAATTTCATAGAAACCCCCCTCATGTTCTAAGTATGGTAAAGATGAATTTAAAAGAAACTATCATCTTGGAAATAAAATTGGCTCCAGGTATCCCACTGCATCAATGTAAATATCCTTGTGATTGGCTTTTTGGACATTTAAGCTGGGTCTGGTGGTGCTGACTTCCTTAACCAATTTTAAATTCAGGCAACATTTGAAACATTTTACCCTGGGAAAAAAAAAGCCTTTTTCATAAATCAATTAAAGAAACTGAGCAAAAAATAGGACGCCTTTTCTAGGGATAAAGGATGGGATTGCTTGTCCTGCATTTTCATCAGTTGTGTACTCAAGATTTTTCCCACAACAAATAGTTCACACTGTAGAGAATTCCCCAGCATCCAACTTAATCAAGTGCTGTGCTCCACAGAAACCCTCTCAGCTCAAGCTAATCCTCTCATCAGTTAGATAAATAATATCTTAGACCTTTCTAAGAGTGGTCCGATTGGCTTTGTTTCTGTTATAAGCTTGTTACTTTCATTACCACCATTGTGCTCTTTGCTCCTCAGACCTCAGCAAGAGCCTACCTGGCTGAGGTCAGGGCTTAATGTCAGAAAGCCCTGGGGAAGGAAAGGGTCCGATGGAAGTTCAAAGTGTTGACCCAGAGCATCCACCAACATCAGGACCCTTGGCAGAGGGGGACCAGTTGAGATTGTTTATTATACAGTCATGGAAACTGAGGTGAAAGGAAGGAAATGGCTTCCCCAGACAGGGGCTAGTGAGTGACAGTGTCTTGACTCATGGCCCAGGGCTTCTCCTCCATCACTTTGCTTCTTCAGGCTGTCATGTTCTCTTCCTTCAAAGTACCAGCACCATTCTTAACCCTCCACAGTCCCTGGTTTTCCAATCCATACCAATGCATGACATGTGTTATGAACAAATCCAAGAGATAGACATTGTTATGGGTCAAATTGTGTCCTCTAAAAAGATGTTCAAGTCTTAATCCCAGTACCTGTGAATGTGACCTTATGTGGAAATAAGGTTTTTGCAGATGATTTAGTTTTGCAGGTGAAATAAGGTTTTTGCAGATGCAGATGGTCGAGAACGTCCCCAATCCAGTATGACCGTGTACTTGTGAAAAGGGAAAATTGGGACAAAGAGAAAGACACATACAGAAGAAGGTGATGTGAAGGCATGGGGAGAATACCAGCTACAAGCCAAGGAATGTCTGAGGCCCCCAGAAGCTAGGAGAGAAGCCTGGAACAATTTCTCCCTTGCAACTCTCCAAAGGAGCCAACCCTGCCAATGCCTTGATGTCAGACTTCCAGCTTTCAGCTCTGAGACAATATTAGTAGAACCCAGTGTGTGGTCCTTTGTTATAGCAGCCCCAGGAAACTAATATAGACATCCATGACATTTTACAGTTGAACAAATTGAGATCCAGAGCTGTTGTGATTTTTCCAACTCGTGTTTAATGTAATTGGATCTAGAATCAAGATCTAGAATTAAACTCCTAGATGAATTTAATAATAGTGCAAGAAGGGCCAAATATAGTCCAGATCATTAGACAGGAATCACACTGAAGACTAGAGCCAGGCCCTAAATCCAAGAAGCCCTACCTTCCAAACTGTTTCACTCTATTGTCTACAGAATAAAACCCGCACCTGCTTGCCTGCCCTGCAAGGCCCTTCGGGCAGTGGTCCTTACCTGCCTTTGAAGCATCATCTTCTGCTCTCCCAAACCTCACCCTGTGGGTCAAGCCCAGGGCTTCCCAAAACATGGGTATCAGTAGGATTGTGTTGGCTGCATCTAACAGATACTCGACTGTAACGGCTGAACTGAAAATAGAGCTGGGGTTAGTATAGGCGCTGAAGGAAAGCAACAGGCTCCTGCTAGCTCCCTGCTCTGCAGTCCTCAGCAAATGCCGTCCATCCTCATAGGCCCCTGGCGGCCGCTACACTTTTAGGCACTGAATCTATGCTCCAGAAAAGAAGGGAAAAGGAAATAGGGTAATAAAACGCAAAAGGCAGCTGCCAGCTGAATCTGTTTTTTTCCATCAGGAAAACAATAGCCCCCAAAGCACCACCCGTGGATTCACATCTCCTTGGCCAGAACTGGGTCATGTGGGCACCCAGAGGCTGTTTGCAAAGGAGTCTGGAGGGGTGAACATTTTTAGCCAGGCCCAGTGCCATCTCCAACAAAATGGGATTCTGCTAGTAGACAGCAGGGACGAAGGGATGTCTCATAGACCACAGCATTGTCGAGCACAACACTGGGCACACAACATTGGTGGTATACGGAAAACGACTGTTTTAACTTTTTAAACATTTGTTTTAATTGTGTATTAGGAAAAAATGACTAGCATGACAAACATGAGATTTGAGAAGTATTTCTGTTTACCATGGTACTAGGGAAGGGAGCAAGGCAGAGAAGTAAACTGATTTGAACAAAAATGTGAAGTAAAATTATACTAGTGGCTTGCAAGCCACTATAACATGAGATACATTACTACAATCTGGGAAATGCTGGGGTGACCCATTGAATTTCCTAGAATGTAGTTGACCACTTCACTCCTCTGTGACTTTGCATATGGATATTTCATCCTGAAATAAACGTCCCTGTGCTTTTCTACTTGGATAAAACCTAAATGCACCCAAAATGTTTCACCAAGTTCATTTATTTTGTTGTGCCTTCCCTAGGGTCTCCAGTCCCTTATTCCCTATGCTGGGTTTCCCCCAGCACGTGGTATACACCTGTACCTTTCCGTATCTCCTGGTATCACCAGTCAGCTTTGTCTGCAACAACAGTGTACAACAATCTCCCCATCTCGAAGACTTACAAATACAAGTAGTATTTCTTGCTCACCTTGCATCTCAGGAGCAGGGGGCCGAATGCTGTGGCTCTGCCAGGTTGCGATTGAGTCCGAATCTGATTCATGTGTTTTTCTCATTCAAGTACCCAGGCTGAAGACCAATCCCTACCGGAGAGTTAAGTTCTCATGTTAGAGGGTGGGGAACACAAAATAAAAGTTGGAGAAATGGTGTGAGAATGCTGAAGACCTCTGCTTGGATGTAGCAAACCATTGATTGTTTCCACTCAAACTCCATAACTAAAAACAAGCCATGTAGCCAAGTAGCAAGCAGAATGAAAATGAATATTTGCTGAATAGTAATACAAACGTCCATGCTCCTGATATTGTAATCATTTATTCATATATCTGACTTTGGCACTAGAATGAGCTTCTGGAAGGCAGAGACTAGGGCCAGTCAGTGTTTGTCTTGGCTCTTGGGGAATCTTACTCCAAGTTAGAATCTAGAACGCACATTACCAGATTCTCTGGCAGCTTGAGCAGCTAAGCACGTGAGCTAGGCTCGTCCAATCAGTAGAACTCATGAGAAATTTCAGTTCAGAGGTAATATCCTGAAGAACGGGAGACCATGTGGAGGCCATTCCAGCAAGATGGACGTTTGACTTTCAGTAACAGCAGCAAGCAAGAGCAGAGGGGTCACGGGAGCGTCCTCTGGAAGAAATTGGCATCGTGGCTGTCAGTGTTGGGCACTAGCTGGCCCTCCCAGGGATGCTATGAGCTGCCACATATTCTGTTGCTTTGCAGCTATGAGCCCAACTAATACGCTATGTCTTCCCACAACACCAAGCACATGGAAGGTGCTACAGGTTTGATGGAAGAAAGTAATTAATAAGATGAAGAATAGTAATTTACTGAGAACTTACTGTAAGCCAGGCACCATTCTAAGACATTTTAATTAATTTTTTCATTTAATCTTCATAACAACCTTTTGAGGTGAATATTATTATTGTTCCCATTGTATAGATCAAGCCACTGCAACATAGAGAAGAACGAATAATATCACATCCTCAAAGGACTAGCAACAGCTCCTCTGAAGACATTGTTTCTCTTGCACTGCTTTAACTTAAAACGGGTGGCTTTCAAAACTTTGTCCGAATCTGATGCAGTCAGGAACCCCTCTCTTGAATGGCCATGTGGGCTTTCAGTGGACTCGCTTTTCTCAATGTACTCAGGAGACATTTGGCAAACACTTGACTTGATGTCGTCATTAAACACTGCTTATCATATTCTCCTCCGGTGCTCATCTCATCACATAAAGTTTTATTCTTCTCCTTAAATGATCTCTAGGGGGTTGAAGGACTGAAAAAGCTTTTAAGAACATTGTTTCAGGAGCTCCACCAGCCTCTTTAGGAAAATGGCTCTGAAATAACTCAGGTGTTATTTTTAAACCTTCACTTAGTGAATTAACCCTTCAGCCACTTCCAGGGACGAACAGCATTATCAACTCCATTTGCTAATTTTCTGCTCCAAGATCAAATACTCAGAGTAAAGTTAGAGTGAATTCTGCCATAGCCTGAAATATTACCACTTGGGGCAGGCTTTTTGTGTGTGTGCAGCATATTAAAACATAAAAAATAAACATTTTATTTCAGCTGATTTTATCGATGTAGGGTAGCTTTTGGCAGGGGAAAAAAATGAGATACAGAGCAGCTTACAGTCATGCAGACAAAGAGAATTGGCTCTTTCACATGACTGCCAGCCCCTTCTCTCTCCTCTCTGTCCTGGTCCTGTTCATTAGAAGGAAGGAAGTGAACGATGGGAAGGGCCAGATGAGTAAGTGCTGAGTAGGAAACATAATCTCATTCAATTTTCGCAACCACCATTGTGAACCTAATTGAAAAGAGATGAAGCTGAGATTCAGAGTAGCTAAATGTCTGGCTAATAAGCAGCAGATTTGAGATTTGAACTCCCAACGCAGTATTCATTATATTAGACCATGTAGTCATAAGCCCAAACATATCAACCCAGGGAGGGACATCTGCACTTTAAAGCTCAAGGATGAAAATTCTTGAAAGCACGAAGAAGTTAAGCAAAAAAGCAGGACAAGAGGCAGAAAGGCCTCCCGCAAGCATGTTAATCTACAGGCTGCGTGTAGGAAACCTGCAACTTCGGCCGCATGTAACACCAGCTCTACGTGCTTTGTGAATTGCTCAAAGCTACTCCTTTGATATCAGAGTGCTTCACCCAGGAAAGAAATTCCTCCAGAGACTGACCAAGGCTAGGACCATGTCAACTTCAGTGCCTGTTGCAGGAGCAAGCCCTTTCCTGTTCTGGGAAAATGATGGCCTCGAAAGATGGGGAATCTTATCTGGTCTTCAAGCTCCTGTGTAAATGAGATCTTCCCCCAAGAAGAACATCTTCTTCTTTGAATGAAAGAAGAACATCTTTCTCCCTACGAAAGAAAGAACATCTTTGAAAATCAGGGAAGACTGGTACTCAGTACCCAGTGAATTCATTCTGAATGTGTCCATTATGCCCTTCCACCCAGTGACAGTGAAATGTCCTGATGGCCATCACATACAGGCTAGACTGAGGGTAAGGGCTCTGGTGTGGGACTGCCTGGGTTTGAATCCTGCTTCTGCTGTCTCTCAACATCTTCAAATCCTCAGTGTCCTTATGGGTCTTCTGTCTCCCTGTTCTGTCGTTTATGGAAAGAGACCTGTTGCAATCTCCAGCTGTAAACCTGGATTGGCTTCATCTTTCACTTCTTTCAGCTTTTGCTTTATGTATTTTGATGCTCTGCTATCAATGGTGTAAAACTTCTAAATTATCCTGTTCGCATGAAGAATGTACCCCTTAACCATTGTGCAATGGCCTTCTTCAACTCTGGAAAGAGTCTGTCCTCTGTAATCTACTTGGTCTAAGTTAGTACAGACACCCCAGCCTTCCTTTCCTTCATGCCAGCCTTTTATATCTTTTTCCATCTTTTTGTTTTTAACCTATTTGTGCCTTTATATTGAAAGCGTATTTATTGTACTCAGGATATTGAGGATCTTACTTTTTTATTCATTCTGATAACCTGTGCTAAAATGATTCTTAACATAGCTAGGTTTAAATCTATCGCCTTTCTGTTTGTTTTCTGTTCATTCCATCTGTCGTTGGCTCCATTTTTTCCTCTTTCTTTTTGTCCACTTTTGGATCAATATTTTATGATTCCATTGTATCTCCCTTTTGGCTTCCAAGCTGTTGCTCTCTGTTGTGTTAATGTAGTGGTTGCTTTAGGGTTGACTGTATACATCTTTAACTTCTTAGTCTACCTTCAAGTGATAGTATACGATTTCATGTATCGTATAAGAAACTTACAGCGGCATACCTCTGTGTTTCCCTTCCACCTTGGTGCCATCATTTTTAGACAGTTTACTTTCATGTCATGTTACAAATTACATACTACTTTACTACTACTTTTGTTTAAACAGTAAGTTATCTTTTACTAATTTAACTTTTCACTTTGAGAAAATTGTAGACTGTAAAAGAAGTAATACAGAGTTTCCACGTACCCTTTACCCAGTTTCCTTCAATGGCAATATACTGCAAAACTGTTGCTCAATGTCACAGGCAGGATAGAGACACTTTTTTTTTTTTTAATAATGATTTTTTATTATATTATGTTAGTCACCATACAGTACATCCCCGGTTTTCGATGTAAGGCTCGATGATTCATTAGTTGTGTATAACACCCAGTGCACCATGCAATATGTGCCCTCCTTACTACCCATCACCGGTCTATCCCATTCCCCCACCCCCCTCCCCTCTGTAGCCCTCAGTTTGTTTCTCATAGTCCATAGTCTCTCATGTTTCATTCCCCCTTCTGATTACCCCCCCTTTCTTTATCCCTTTCTTCCCCTACTGATCATTCTAGTTCTTATGTTCCATAGATGAGAGAAATCATATGATAGTTGTCTTTCTCTGCTTGACTTATTTCACTAAGCATTATCTCCTCCAGTGCCATCCATGTTGTAGCAAATGTTGAGAACTCATTCTTTCTGATTGCTGAGTAATATTCCATTGTATATATGGACCACAACTTCTTAATCCAGTCATCTGTTGCAGGGCATCTCGGCTCCTTCCACGATTTAGCTATTGTGGACATT
>NW_024426996.1:70198850-70229356 GCF_017311325.1 Ursus maritimus
ATCTCGGCTCCTTCCACGATTTAGCTATTGTGGACATTGCTGCTATGAACATTGGGGTGCATATGGCCCTTCTCTTCACTACGTCTGTATCTTTGGGGTAAACACCCAGTAGTGCAATGGCTGGATCATAGGGTAGCTCAATTTTTAACTTTTTAAGGGACCTCCACACTGTTTTCCAGAGTGGCTGTACCAACTTGCATTCCCACCAACAATGTAGGAGGGATCCCCTTTCTCCACATCCTCTCCAACAATTGTTGTTTCTTGCCTTGTCTATTTTTGCCATTCTAACTGGCGTAAGGTGGTATCTCAGTGTGGTTTTGATTTGAATTTCCTTGATGGCTAATGATTTTGAACATTTTTTCATGTGTCTGTTAGCCATTTGTATGTCTTCATTGGAAAAGTGTCTGTTCATATCTTCTGCCCATTTTTTGATTTGTTTATTTGTTTCTCGTGTATTGAGTTTGAGAAGTTCTTTGTAGATCTTGGATACCAGTCCTTTATCTGTAGTGTCATTTGCAAATATATTCTCCCATTCCGTGGGCTGCCTCTTAGTTTTTCTGACTGTTTCCTTGGCTGTGCAGAAACTTTTAATCTTGATGAAGTCCCATAAATTCATTTTATCTTTTGTTTCTCTTGCCTTTGGGGATGTGTCATGAAAAAGGTTGCTTTGGCCGATGTCGTAGAGGTTGCTGCCTATGTTCTCCTCTAGAATTTTGATGGATTCCTGTCTCACATCGAGGTCTTTCATCCATTTGGAGTTTATTTTTGTGTATGGTGTGAGATAGTGGTCAAGTTTCATTCTCTTGCATGTAGCTGTCCAATTTTCCCAGCACCATTTATTGAAGAGACTGTCTTTTTCCCACCGGATGTTTTTTCCTGCTTTATCAAATATTAGTTGCCCAAAGAGCCGAGGGTCCATTTCTGGGCTCTCTATTCTGTTCCATTGGTCTATGTGTCTGTTTTTGTGCCAGTACCATGCTGTCTTTGTGATCACAGCTTTGTAGTACAGCTCGAAATCCGGCATTGTGATGCCCCCAGCTTTGTTTTTCCTTTTCAACAGTTCCTTGGAGATTCGGGGCCTTTTCTGTTTCCATACAAATTTAAGGACTGTTTGTTCCAGTTCTTTGAAAAATGTCCTTGGTATTTTGATCGGGATAGCATTGAAAGTGTAGATTGCTCTGGGTAGCATGGACATTTTAACTATGTTAATTCTTCCGATTCATGAGCATGGAATATCTTTCCATCTTTTTATGTCTTCCTCAATGTCTTTCAAGAGTGATTTATAGTTTCTAGAATATAGGTCCTTTACGTCTCTGGTTAAGTTAATTCCAAGGTAACGTATGGTTTTTGGTGCTATTGTAAATGGGATGGATTCCCTAATTTCTCTTTCTTCGGTCTCGTTATTCGTGTATAGAAATGCAACTGATTTCTGAGCATTTATTTTGTATCCTGCCACGTTACTGAATTGCTCTATAACTTCTAATAGTTTGGGAGTGGCTTCTTTTGGGTTTTCCATATAGAGTATCATGTCATCTGCAAAGAGAGACATTTTGACTTCTTCTTTGCCAATTTGAATACCTTTGATCCCTTTTTGTCGTCTGATTGCTGTTGCAAGGACTTCTAGTACTATGTTGAATAATAGTGGCGAGAGTGGGCATCCTTGTCGTGTTCCTGATCTTAAGGGAAAGGCTTCCAGCTTTTCCCCATTGAGAATAATATTTGCAGTAGGCTTTTCATAGATGGCTTTTATGAGATTGAGAAATGTACCTTCTATTCCTACACTCTGAAGGGTTTTAATCAGGAAAGGATGCTGTATTTTGTCAAATGCTTTTTCGGCATCGATTGAGAGGATCATATGGTTCCTGAGTCTTTTCTTGTTGATATGATGTATCACGCTGATTGATTTGCGAATATTGAACCACGCTTGCATCCCAGGTATGAATCCCACTTGATCGTGATGGATAATCCTTTTAATGTACTGTTGGATTCTATTAGCAAGTATCTTGTTGAGGATTTTGGCGTCCATATTCATTAGGGAAATCGGTCTGTAATTCTCCTTTTTGAGGGGGTCTTTGCCTGGTTTGGGGATCAAGGTAATATTGGCCTCATAGAATGAGTTTGGTAGCTTTCCTTCTGTTTCTATTTTTTGAAATAGCTTTAGGAGAATAGGTATTATTTCTTCTTTGAATGTTTGGTAGAATTCCCCAGGAAAACCGTCCGGGCCTGGAGTTTTGTTATTTGGAAGGTTGTTTATCACTGACTCAATTTCTTCATAATTAATTGGCCTGTTTAAGGAATCAATTTCTTCCGGTTTCAATCTTGGTAGTTTATAGGTTTCCAGGAAGGATTCCATCTCTTCCAGATTGCTTAGTTTATTGGCATATAGCTGTTGATAAAAATTTCTAATAATCCTTCCAATTTCAATGGTGTTCGTCGTGACCTCTCCTTTTTCATTCATAATTTTAATAATCTGGGTCCTTTCTCTTTTCTTTTGGATAAGTCTTGCCAGTGGTCTGTCAATTTTATTGATTCTCTCAAAGAACCAGCTTCTAGTCCTGTTGATCTGCTCTACTGTACTTCTGGTTTCTGCTTGATTGATTTCAGCTCTAATTTTGGTCAACTGCTTCCTCGTGCGTGGATTAGGCCTGTCCCTCTGTTGCTGTTCCAGCTTCTTGAGGTGAGAATATAAAAACTGCATTTTAGATTTTTCTATTCTTTTGAGTGAGGCTTGGATGGCTATGTATTTCCCCCTTAGGACTGCCTTTGCAGTATCCCATAGGTTTTGGACTGTTGTATTTTCATTCTCATTGGTCTCCATAAATTGTTTAATTTGATTTTTGATTTCCTGGTTTATCGAGTCATTCCTGAGCAGGATGGTTCTTAGTCTCCAAGTGTTTGAGTTTCTTCCAAATTTTTCCTTGTGGTTGAGTTCCAATTTCAGAGCGTTGTGGTCTGAGAATATGCAGGGGATAATTTCAATCTTTTGGTATCGGTTGAGACCTGTTTTGTGTCCCAGAACATGGTCTATTCTTGAGAATGTTCCATGGGCATTAGAATAGAATGAGTATTCTTTGGTTCTGGGGTGTAGTGTTCTATATATATCTATGAGGTCCAACTCGTCGAGTATGGCATTCAAAGCCTTTGATTCTTTGCTTAGTTTTTGCCAGGGTGTTCTGTCTATTTCTGAGAGTGGAGTGTTGAGGTCCCCTACTATTAATGTATTTTTATTTATATGTCTCTTTATTCTGGTTAAGAGTTGGCTTGTGTATCTTGCTGCTCCCCTGTTGGGGGCATATATATTTATAATTGTCATATCCACTTGTTGAATACTTCCCTTAAGAATAATATAGTGCCCTTCTGCATCTCTAACTATAGTCTGTAGTTTAAAATCCAATTTATCTGATATGAGAATTGCTACCCCAGCTTTCTTTTGAGGTCCATTTGCGTGAAAGATGGTACTCCATCCCCTTACTCTCAGTCTGAATGCATCTTTGGGTTCGAAATGAGTCTCTTGTAGACAGCAAATGGATGGGTCATTTCTTTTTATCCAATCTGCAACCCTGTGGCGTTTTATGGGATGGTTCAAACCATTTACATTAAGACTGATTACTGAGAGATATGATTTTAATGTTGCCATGTTGCCAGTAAAGTCTTTGTTTGTATTGGCTGTGACTTTCTGTTCTGTATCACTCTTGGGGCCTTTTTACTTTTATAGAACCCCCCGTAATATCTCCTGTAGGGCTGGTTTCGTGGTTACAAAATTGGTTAGTGACTGGCGATTCTGAAATGTCTTTATTTCTCCATCAATTCTGAATGACAGCCTTGCTGGATAAAGGATCCTTGGCTGCATGTTTTTCTCTGAAAGAGCTTTAAATATGCTCCCCCAACCCTTTCTCTCATTCCAGGTCTGTGTAGACAGGTCTGACGTAATTCTGATGCTTTTGCCTTGGTACGTGAGAAATTTCTTTGCCCTGGCCGCTTTCAATACTGTATCCTTGCATCTAATATTTGCGAATTGCACTATGACGTGACGTGGCGTAGGTTTGTCGTGGTTGAGCTTGGGAGGGGTCCTCTCTGCCTCTTGGACACGAATGTTTGTTTCCCTTGCTAGATTAGGGAAGTTTTCAGCTACAATTTGTTCAAATATCTCTTCTAGACCTCTGTTTTTCTCCACCCCCTCGGGGATGCCGATGATTCTAACATTGGATCGTTTCATTGAGTCAGTAATCTCCCGTAACCTACATTCGTGGGCGTGGATTTTTTTAAGACCATCTTCTATTTTCATTTTTTCCTCTATTAACCCATCCTCCAATTCACTAACCCGTTCCTCTGCTTCTGCGACCCTGGCCGTCAGAGCCTCTAGTTTTGCCTGCATTTGGCTCATAGAATTTTTAATTTCTGTCAGATTCGCTCTCATTTCTGTCCTTAGGGATTCTATATTCTCAGTAACCTTTTCGTTAATAGTTTTTTCAATTCTACTCATCATTTTGACCATCGTTACTCTGAATTCCATTTCTGATAATTTGGTTACATCCATATCCATTATTTCTGTGGCAGAGGCCACAGAATCACTGTCTTTTCTTTGCTGGGGGGGGCTTCTCCTTCTTGTCATTCTGATGAAGAGAGGTTGCGGGGTTTCCAGAGCCCAAATTATTGACTGGGTCCCAGGCCGTGCCCCTTGTTTTATAGGGATCTTAGGGATGTGGGCTTCTTCTTTAAAGATTTTATTTATTTATTTATGTGGCAGCCAACCAGCGAGAGAGGGAACAGAAGCAGGGGAGTGGGAGAGGAAGAAGCAGGCTCCCAGCGGAGGAGCCCGATGAGGGACTCCTTTCCGGAACGCCGGGATCACGCCCTAAGCCGAAGACAGGCGCTCAATGACTGCGCCACCCAGGCGCCTGGGTTGTGGGCTTCTTGATTTTTCAGCCTGCCTTCTGTGTTCTGGGGGAGGGGCCTGCCGCGCCGATACTCAGGCAACCCTGTTTGGGTAGAGTCTCCGTGTCCCCTGCGAGGGAGGATGGGGATGGGCACTCTCTGAGCCGGTATTTCCAGGCTTGGATTGCGGCCCGTTCTCCACTGATGTTCTGGCCACTTTAACTCTGTTACTGTTGGTGCTGCTCAATCCCTGCAGCGTCCCGGGATGTGCGCCCACACCCGGCGTCCCTGCCTCACTTCCAGGGCCGGCGCGTCTCTGTCCTTTGTGTTTCTAATGCCGCCAGCCGCCAGCCGCCCCGCGCGCTCCCGGATCTCCCGGTCTCAGTCTGGATCCGGTGAGCACACCGGGATTCCGGTGATCCGCGAGATGCCTGGTGGCGCGCGCACCCGGTTCAGGGTCTCAGTCTGCTGTTTCGCGGGTGCCGACCGCGAGTCTGCCCGCTCCCCCGTGCAGGTGGCCCGCCAGCCGCCAGCCGCCCCGCGTTCCCGGAGTTCCCGGTCTCAGTCTGGATCCCGTGAGCACACCGGGATTCCGGTGTTCCGGGAGATGCCTGGTGGCGCGCGTTCACGGCTCACCGGTCTCAGTCCGCTCTCTCGCGGGTGCCCTCTGTGAGTCCCCCCGCTCCCCCGTGCAGGTGGCTGCCGCTTCCCGGCGCCCAAACGCGGCGGCTCCCTCCCCCTTCCGTTTATCTTCCGATATCCATGCACGGTTTACAGCTCCCCTCTTCGTACCTCAATACTCAGCGCTGGAGATGTTCATTTGTAGAGATCCAGTTGCATCATCCTGCGTCTCAGGCTGATTCCGTGGTTATTTAGGCTGGTCTGGTACCTATCCAGCTCGACTCAGGGGACCGGCTGAAAAAGGGGTCCCCTACTCCTCCGCCATCTTAACTCCTCTCTAGGATAGAGACACTTATACAAATGACCAATCTTATTCAAATTTCCTGTTTTTCCTCGTACTGATGTGTGTGTGTGTGTGTGTGTGTGTGTGCGTGCAATTAGTTCTGTACAATTTTATTACATGTATAGGTTCATGCATCTACTATGAAAATCAATTATGTTTTAAAGAGATGCTATGGACTAAACTGTGTCTCCCCCAAAATTCATACGCTAAAGTCCTAATCCCACTATGATGGTATTTGGAGATGAGGATCTTTGGGAAGTAACTGGGATGAGTGGAGCCCACATGATGGGATTAGTGCCCTTGTAAGAAGAGACAACTGAAAGTTTTCTCTCTCTCTCTCCCTCCTTCCCTCCCTCCCTCCCACTCTCTCTTTCTCTATCTCTGCCATTTGAGGACACAGCCAGAAGGCAGCCATGTGGAAGATGTGTTACAGGCTGAATATCTCCCTTCCTTCTCCCACCCCCAATCCATATGTCAAAGTTCTAAGTCCAATTTCTCAAACTATGACTGTATTTGGATATAGAGTCTTTAAAAAGGTACTTGAATTAACATGAAGTCTAGGATGAGCCCTAATCCAGTATGATTAATGTCCTCATAACGAGAGGAGATTAAGGGCACCTGGGTGGCTCAGTCAGCTAAGCATCTGCCTTTGGCTCCGGTCATGATCCCAGGGTCCTGCATCAGGGTCCTTGCTCAGCAGGGAGCCTGCTCCTCTCTCTCACTCCCCTTCTGTGCTCACCCTCTCCCCCCCCCCACTTTCTCTCTCTCTCAAATAAATAAATAAATAATCTTTTAAAAAAGAAGAAGAGGAGATTAGGACACAAATACAGAGAGACAATCATGTGAAGACACAGGTTGGAGAAGACAAGGAAAGAGATCAGGGAAGAGACTAATCCTATTGACATCTTGATCTTATACTTCTAGCCTCCAGAACCATCAGAAAAAAAATATCTGTTATTTAAACACCTAGTCTGTGGTGCTTTATGGCAAAACTAATACACTTACCATTGGCTGAGGGGAGTGGGGCTAAGACTGACTCTTACCCAAATCATTGTACAGTTGTTATTTTTCACTTGCATCCAGAAAGCAACCTATGAGCTATTTCTTTGGCACGATTCAAATGTCCAGTTCTGCAATGAACATTCATCTATTGTTTTAACACCAGCAGACAATCTTTGCTTCAATCAATATTTCCAGGGGGCTTATAAAATGAGATTTGTTATTTTTATCATTCCTTCTCTTTATTAATTAATGTCTTACAAAATAGAGATTTCTTTCATCAACTAAGGCTATTTGATAATAACAAAACAGGTTCTACCGGAAAGGTAGGATAAGTGTCACCGCCCATATAATTACCAATTTTCAGAGTAATCAGTTATTTTTTTAAAATTGTCTCAGATGATAATAAATGAGGTCTTTCTTTCTCTTTTTAAACTATTATTGCAGACTCATGGATTTTTATTGATTAAATGTTTAAATCTACTATAATAATTATTATTTTCCTGTTCAAATCTCATAACATTTTATGACAATTTTTAAGCTGACTCCTGGGTCGTCTTTACATTGCACTATTAAATTTTGGAAGTTTCCTTGCTTTTGGCACAACAAGATATTTCTAGTTCATCTTAGCCCCAGAGCTGGAATTGGCCATTTTTCCAGGAATCTCCAGCTCCTTTTTGGGGGAAATTGAATTAGAAGCCATAATCTGGATGCTAGAGGGGTGTTTACTGCTACCATTTCCATAGATAGAACTAGGAAAAACTGTGTTGTGTACGTGTGTGTGTGTGTGTGTGTATACACATATATGTGTAAAATCATGTGTCTTACTGATATTTCAATTTTAATATTTCATCGGACTTTATCATTGTACTTTCCACTGCAAATGATGACTTCTAAGAGCATTAACATGATTTTTCATTTACTTTAATCAATATTATAAATAGTTTCAGAATACCAATGCTGAAATTACTGTAAAATTTATGAAAGTTTAAAATTTCTCTGTACTTCTTTTCATTCTTTGAATATTTCCCCTTAAGCATTACAGTGTTCTAAGGCCATGAAATAAATTTGTTCTCTGTGTGGCTATGCTGCCAGCTTGACATATGGTTAGGTTCTTTTGTTTATTTTCAATTTAAGAGGATTTTTTCCTTGAATTTCTTAAATGGCAATTTTTTTACATGACTTAAAGGTCAACGCTACATAGAATAGTCCATTCAAAGAAAGCTTGTTTCTACTCTTTATCCCTCCGCCTTCTCTCTTCCACCACACTTAACTAGTCTGTATTCATTTCTATCTTTCAGTACGTTTGCCAATATCGATGGTGTAAATATTTCTGGAGTGGTCAAATGCAAGTTCTCATGGGGATGTCAACTGGTTGACAACTTAACAATCAGCCCTTACAAACCGGTACAAGCACACCCTTACCCGTCTCCTCTGCCCCCCCTTTACACAAGAGGTAGTAAGCTGCTCTGAACCTTGGCTTTGTTTTTTTCTTTTTCACTTTTGTCAGTTGGTTAGATGCCATGAAGTGGTTGCCGTATACATCATTAGAACCTCTACTATCCCTATTTCATTTCATGTAACATGACCTATCACTTTTTCCCTAAGTGCAGACTTGTGGAAGAGTTTGAGATTGGAGTCAAAAATATCTGGGTTCTGACCCTGAATCAGTCCTTTTGTAGGTGTGATCTTTGTCTGGTGTCCTTCCCTCTCTCTTTTTTTTTTTAAAGATTTTTTTTTTTTTTTAATTTATGTGACAGAGAGACAGCCAGCGAGAGAGGCAACACAAGCAGGTGAGTGGGAGAGGAAGAAGCAGGCTCCCGGTGGAGGAGCCCGATGTGGGACTCGATCCCATAACGCCGGGATCACGCCCTGAGCTGAAGGCAGACGCCCAACAACTGCGCTACCCAGGCGCCCCTGTCCTTCCCTTTCTTAACCTCAATATCCTCGTTCATGAAATGGGGAGCATAATAAACGTTCGTGGTATAATCAAGTGAAATAAAGTGTTCAAATGTAACATTAACGATAATTTTAATAACAGTACATTTTTTCCTATTTTCTTAATGATTTCATTTATTCTGATTTCAGAGCTTAATATCCACAGTTAATACAATACAGATACACTTTATAATTAAATCTATCCTATAAAAATACATCAGTCCAGAGCATCATTATCCTTCTAGCATTAGTTTTAGGAGAACATCCTTTTTCCAATTCACCAAACCGGTAGAATTTCACCTTGTTGTGAATGTCTGCATACAGTGACACTGGATTTCTTGCTGCAGGATATTTCACATCCATGATATTCATAGGTTTTCATTCCTAGATGTGTTGATGAAAACCTTCTCTCTCACTTCATTCACGCATGTCCTCCCTAGTGTGAATTCTATGTTGTCTTATTAGACTTGCCTTCTGGGAGAATGTTTCCCGAGAGCATTCATAGGATTTCTTTCCCTCAAAACCTTATCTTTTTCTGGACACTGTTCTTCGTTCTCATACTTAATCTCAATTAATTCACTTAATTCTTACAACGTCAAAATGTGGTGTATATGATTGTTATGCCCATTTTACAGATGGAGAAAGTGAGGCTAGGACATTTTCCCAAGCTCACACAGCTTGTAAGGGATGGAGCCAGGATCACATCCAGACCATCTGCCTCCAGGGCAGCCCTTGTTTCCCCACTACCTTCTGACACCACCTGGCCCAGAGTGGCCACTCAGTGGCTTTCCTCACCTCCCTCTAGTTCCATGGTTTCAACTGCCACTGCCTCTTAGTTATTCAGGGAAAAGTCCTCCCAATTTGTAGGTCTCCCAGGCTACTCTCAGCAACTTTCCAACTTCCTTTCCTTGTTCCATCTTCCAAATCACTCCCTACCCACTCCAAGTTCATGGCCACAGTCCATTTGTGGGGAAACTGAAATATGGAGTGGAAAGGAAAAACTGGCAGCCCTACTCTGCCCTCCCCCCAGAGACCCTCTGAACTGCTCCCACCTGGTTACTCAGTACAGCTGGGGACTACCATGGGGAGTCCGTACCAATAGCTTGATGTCTTTGGGGACTAGTTGTTGAATATCTTACATATTTAACAAGATAGGTCCTATTATATATGTCATCACTGTTTAAATGGGGAAACTGGCTCACAGAGCTTAAACAACTTGCCCAAATCTTGGGGGAATCTACTCTAGGATTCAGTCTCAGGCTAATGTGACTATCAAACCCTTAACCTTTAAGGTTGGCCTGGCAGTTTGGAAGGAGACAGAAACCATCATTTCCAAAGTACTAGGGGTAGAGCTGATTTCAGTCAGGGAGGGCTTTACTGTCCGATTACAAAATTTTGGCTACAGTGCTGCCCTAAATTGGAATTACAATCTCCATCGCTGGCATTTGACTTGGGTTCAGGACCCTAGGGCTGGCATTTAGATTTAATAACTTACCACATACTTGGTGATGATTTAACGGGGACCCTGCTGCTTTAAGAGTAAATGAAATTAGATGGTTCAGGCATGATTCATCCCTAGCACTGTTGCAAGGATTAAATGAGATAATGCATGATATCTGGCTCACAGTCCACACTCAGGAAATGCTATCAATTCTATTATTCCTATAGGAAACTGTAGGAAACACGAGAGAAGGTCTAGATTTAAAACTTGGGACTGACAGTAAGTGACCCTAAGCAAGTCCTTCATTTCTGACTGTTCTCATCTTTAACTGCTGTGGGGCGTAAATGAGATATTATCCATAAGGCATCTAACACACAGTAGGCACTCAATATAAAGATGGCAGCTTGACTCTGTATTTGCCTGGCTGCAAAGAGTTAATGAAGGGTCTTAGCTAGGCTCTGATCATCTGTTATTCTTTGGAATGTCTGTCCATCTTCTTTCCACTGCTGTGAGGCAACCGGTAGGCATTATGCCCGTCATACAGATGAGTAGACCAAGACTCAGAATGCCTGGGACTCTGAATCACAAACTTTTAGGATCATAAGGATCCTTAGAGAATGTATTGCCAGTGATCCTTGACCTCTCAAATCTTTTATTTCCAACTCTGTCTTCAACTCTACTCCCTCTTGTCAGGGTGTGGGTGTGGGTGATTGGTCCTCTTTGGTCACATCAAGAGGCTGGCAGAGAAAGCCAGGTGGTCAGCTATCATGGCGGCCAGTGACCCAGAAAACAGGCTCTGCCATCACGCACAATGAAGGTATAGTGAGAAACAGGATAAGACAAGGTAAAGATTCAGGAATCCTTGGTTTATTTTCCCTAGTTACAGCCGCACCAGCAGGAGAGACAAATTCACAGGCTCCATAAAGCCACCTGTTCATCATCTGGTGTCCCCACAGATGGGGTTAGTCCCTGTCTGCTCAGACTTCAGCCTGGTCCTTCTTGCTGTGGTTTCAGAAATATCAAATCTGCATAATCTCCTTTCTCTAATTCCATAATTGTCTGCATTCTATTTCACGTGCAGGTTACTTCTAAACGTACAGGGCTATATAAAAGCTCCCTACTTAGTGTATGTTCCATATTAAAATTTACCTAGAATGTAAAAAAATTTACGAATCTGTTTTGGAAGTTCCACAAACACATTTGGTGACGTGGCCGAAAGGACTCACTGGCCTCAGAAGCAGCTGTGCTCATCTCTATTTTGTTACAGTGAAAAGATGCATGGCAGGATCAGCATGATAAGAACACTATTGAGGGAATCTGAGTCCAAACCCAGGCCTTCAACGTTCCCTTTCCAAGGGAATGGTCACGGAGAAAGTGTTCCTTCCTGCAGCAATGAAATGCAGCATCAAATGCACAATGTCTCTGTGCAAGGAAGCACCCTTTAGACCCAGCGTCCAGGGCTTTTATAGGGGACTGGTCACTCAGGCACCTGGTCACCCCCAGAAGGAAAGTAAGTGTTTATCATTCACACTGTTTGCAGTCTAGGCAAGCTGTGCCACAGGTCTCAGTGGCTTAGGCATACAAAACAGTCTTATCAATTAGTAATACAGAGAAGCCTCCAAAAGCCAGGTTCATAGATGCCAGCTAAGGATCAGCTCAAAAACAGGCCCATCTAATGGGCCACATCAAGCCTACTCGGTGAACTGTTCCCTACACGTCATGATCCATGTCTCCCAGGGACAGACATACAAATCCCATGCATTTATTTAATTTTTGAAATTTCATAACGGGTTAAATATTAGGACTCTGTTAAAAGGAAGTCTGATGTCAGCTTGTGAAGAGTTATACAATATTACAACTCTTCCCTCTTCCACATTGGAGAATCCCTGATGTAATCCACTAACACCCCCCAAGCCCGGAATCACACATGGACTTTGATCCCAGGCCTTCTAAACTGCCAGGTTAGTTCTCATACTTGGTTGCACATTGTAATCACCTGGGGAGCCTTAAAAACTACTGAACCTTAATCCTACCCCCAGAGCTTCTGATTAAATTGATCTGGAGTACGGTCTGGGATTTGAAATGCTTTAAGTTTCCCAGGTGATCCTGATGTGTGGCCAATGTTAAGAACAAGTCCCTAAGTTCAGTGGTTCCCAAAGTGTGGTTCCGGGACCAACAGCATCAGCATTACCTGGGAACATGTCAGAAATACAGATTCATAGGATCATGGGCCCCACCCCAGGCCTACTGAGTCAGAAACTCTGGATGGGGGTCCCAGAAATCTGTTTTAATAAGCCTTCTAAGTGATTCTGATGCCCATTCAAATTTGAGAACTTTGCTGTAGACCAAGATGGAAGCCTTCCACCAGCCCCTTAAGCTGTTGGTCAGTGCCGCTGTTAGATGCAGAAGGACGTCCCGCCCACTGGAGGGGTGGCTTCTAAGAGCCACGACCTACACCACGTTGCTTAGCCTCCCTTTTCCTCACAAGTATCCCCTCACTGGCTTTGGATGTCAGGGTGTGAGACCCAGCTCCTTAAACTCATGGCCAGGTACAGAGAGATGAATATGTGAACAAAATTTGCATACTTTTACAAAGGACAAAGGAGGGGGTGAGGACTCTGAATAGTCAAGTAGCAGTGCCTGCTACCAGGGCTGAGTCAAAAAGCAGCAGATTAGGACTCGACGATTTCTACTTTCTGCTGTGGCTCTCCTCACACCCACACATTGTATCTCAGTTTCGTCTTCTGCAAAAGAGAGATAATAATTCTTCTGCAATCTAATCCTGAAAGCCTCTTTGAGGGTTACCCATACTAACGTACAGAAACACATACGAGTCTGACAAAGACATCATTCTCTAGCCTGTAGGGTTAGAGGCAGGGCTGCGAGGATGTGTTGCCTGCCCCTGGGGAGCTCACTGACCCCATGCTTCTTTTAAGACTTATATTCATCAAGTACAGGGTCTGGAAAGTAAAAATACTACCCAGTTCTTATATTGGTATCATGTCAATTCACAAAACTAATTTACTAACCATTTTACTACTAATTTCAATCTACATTTCTTTTCTCCAATTCAGTGAAATTCTTTTTTTTAAAAAAGATTTTATTTATTTATTTGACAGAGATAGAGACAGCCAGCGAGAGAGGGAACACAAGCAGGGGGAGTGGGAGAGGAAGAAGCAGGCTCATAGCGGAGGAGCCTGACGTGGGGCTCGATTCCATAACGCCAGGATCAGGCCCTGAGGAGAAAGGCAGATGCTTAACCGCTGTGCCACCCAGGCGCCCCCAATTCAGTGAAATTCTTGACAGCCACCCAAGCGTAGCTCTGGTCGGCTGGCATTGGTGCGGCCAGGGGACTCCTGGAGGGGTGGCTGAGGGGAAGGGAAGGAAACGAGCATTTTCCTGGTACCTGTTATGCACCATTTGCCTTCCTTCTCTTATCATTTAATCCTTACTATAAACCATAGAAAGTTATCATCATCTGTATGTAATAAAGAAACAGAAGGTCAGAGAGGTTAAGGAACGTGTCCAGAAGCACACAGACAGTTGGAGCCAGAACTGGCGTTGTGCCCAGGTCTCAGAGGTTCACATGCTTCCCACCAGTCCAGTTTCTATCGCTTGCAGGCTCACCCCTGACTACGGGGTGAAGTTAGGGGGACCCAGTAATCAGAAAGACCGGGATTCGAAGCCACACGAGGTTTGTCTATGACTATGAACCAGTCCCCCTGCACTGACCAAGCAGGTGTCAAGAGAGAACTTCATAAAGAGCAGAGGCCCCCCTCGGAAGCTCTGCGCATTATACTTCCCAGATCAAAATGTCCCTTGGGCACCACAAAAACCAAACTTTTTTGTACGTGGACAAAGATCAGTATAAACCCCTTGCCGATGGGAACCACTCAAATTAGGGAAAGGTGTTTTGGAGCCTAAACCACCTTCCTCAGGAAAGCAAGGGACTAATCTATCTTCAAAGAAAACACTCTCGCTCTCCTGAGAGGCCCAGCTGTCTGACTTCACACCCAGGGCGGACCACGGACGCGGCTGAAGGGCAGAGTCTGACTGGAACCCCTGGATTGCCTCCTGTTGCAGTGCACGCGCCTGTGGGCCCTTGGCCATCTGAGTTTTCCCTCTCCGAAGCTCAGAGGGGTTTCGGCAGGCCCCCCACTCCTGCTTCCACAGGCCGGTGGGGAGAAGGCACTGCCTCAGTTTCTTACTTTCAGTTGTCAGGACGTCTTAGCCATGGTGTTTCATTCTTTCAAGGTGGTGTCATTTCAAGGTCCTTCCTGCTCATGCAACTTTGGGGTGAAAAATAACACTGTGTTAGACTTACCACGGAATGTAGCTTACGTGGCCGCATTCCCAGAACGGTAAAGGGCATTTGCACTTACTTTGTCCATCACAGGGAGCTACGCTTTGCCCTGCAGCCGAGTACCCGGATTCCACTTCAGCTTACAGAACCGATGGGGGAATCAAACCTAAATGAGTAAATCACGGCAAAGCAGCTTGTTAGGGGGTAATTTATAGCTGCCCCGCCCGCTCTGGTACCTCTCCTCGTCTTCCCACTTCCCTTTGGGGCACTTAGCACATCGTGTTGGTGCCGACGGCTTCCTCGCCTGCGTGTCCTACAACGCTGGCAGCTTTTTAAGGGCTGGAGCAACATGTCTGGGGTGCCGCTGCATTGCTAGCAATTATTAGATAATAAGCACTTCTAAAAGCTGTGGGAGGAATGAACGGGACTAAGGAGTTGCTTGTGAGTTACATGTTTGTAAATTCAAATCTACTTTTAGTTTATTAGTTGAACCCTTTTGAGGTAATCTTAGGGCAAACTTTTTAAAAGGAGTTCATTCAGGCTGTATTAGCAGGTGAGAGAGTGAGTAGCAGGCTGAGGAAGGCAGAAAGACCCTGCCCTGAGGAAGGGGGGACCGTCACGCACCAGGTAGGGGCTGAGTCAGCCAGGGGTCCTGAAGTCACAACAGACTGCGGGCAGGACAAAGGACAATGCGGAGCGCAAGCCGGTGGTCTGGGCCAGCATGCTAGCGGTCCCGCCATGACGCAGGGTCAGGGTCTCCGGCTCCCCAGACCACCAAGAGCACACGGGACCCCAGCCGCTGTTTTCAGTGAGACGCCTGCGTCTTTCCATCTGTCTGTCTGGCGACAGGGCTGAGGGAGGTTGGAGTAGGAGCCGCGTGTTTGATGGAGCACGTGGGTAACAGTTCCCCGCCTGGGAGCTGCGTGAGCACAGGGAGAGAAAAGATACGGTCAGAAGCAGGATTCTTTCCTGAGAAGGAAGCTCTGGACACGCTCTTCAAGGAGAGAGGTGCAGAGACGGAGGGAAAGCCAGCAAGCGGTCGCCCAGGGCATCATGCCTAAGGGCGTGGCGGGGGTGTCCCCAACCATTCTAGCCAATCCACCTACCCTTCCCGTCACCACCGAGAATCCATCTCTAACATGCGTCATTCTAGTGAACACTCTAACGTCACCAGTAAAAACTATTACAGACATTCACTAGGTTACTCAGTAAAACCCAAGTGATTGATCCAATATGGAGAGAGGACATTTGTGTCTATCCCCATCAGAGTGGGGGCTCCTGTTTGGTACCAGTCGAGTTCTTCAGGAGGGAGGGTGGTCTCCTGGTTAGGAGGAGAGCAGCACGAGGGTCATAGTCTAAGACATACACACACACCGACGCTCACACACGCACACCATCATATGCACGCATACACACCGTCACGTGTTCTATTCTGAAGTACGTTCAAGTAAATTCCAGATGTCATAGCTAACAGTGGCAAAACCTCAGGTTGGCTTGATTGCATGGCTGCCTGAGATCCTGCCTTTATTCCCAGATCTTTGAGAGCCAAGGCAAACAGCTCCATAGCTAAGTAAGAGGGGGATACCGCCAGCAGAGCTCTGTACCATGGGGTCCAGGGGAAGACAAATCTCAGAATAATGTCGCCAGCCTGAGAAACTCCTATAGCCATTCATCCAACTTGTAACAACTCTATGAAGGAGTCATTTAATAGTTGGATTTTTTTTTCATTCAACTCAGATATGTGTTTGTTGATTTGATTTGGCTTGGAAAAAAAAATTAAAGCAACATTCCTTACACCCTGATTATGGGGAGGCAAAAGTCTATTCATGATACATACATTATCTAATTTAATCCCCAAAGCCAAACTACGGAGCTGATACTAAGTTCTGAAGGAGAGAAAAACTGAGATCCTTGAGGTTTAGAGACCACACTGTTAGTAAGGCAGGATTCAAACCCAGACAGGCCTGCCTGATTCTCACCCGTCTGTGTGTTTTCCCCTCTCCATGGGCTGACTTTTACATCAAGAGGCAAAAAGTTGTTTAAGTGAGGAGAGAAAAGATCCACAGGCCACAAAGAGTTAATAGGACTCAGGAAAGAGTCAAGGGAAAATATTTCCATTTTTATTGCCATTTCTGTCCATTTAAAATCTCTTTTCTTTTAGGTTCTAGGCTTTTGACCCCATCTTCACCAAAGTAATAATCACAGAGCCTTGATTATTTAATTAGGAAATACGGCACCGTTATTCAGAGAGTTGTCATTACCTAAGCTGTAATGGTCAGAGGACAGTCTTAATAAGAAAAAAACTACTTGACACATCTCTCTAATTTAATTGTATTTATTTTCACATTTCTAAAAATACCCTCTCTGCAAACAGCTTCTGGGCACAAATTCAAAACTATAAATTGGCCAAGCTGACAGCCCTCTCCTCCTCAGCATCCTCATTTAGGAAAAGCCCCCTAAGTCATTGGTAGCTTCTGGTTTTTAAATACTATACCCACGTAAAATTTCCAGCTGTCACCTGGCATGGTCAATATTCGAGGGGCACCTGCTATGGGCTGCAGGTGGAAGTGGGTCCGGGATTCACAGGCGACTCAGACACAATCCTGCTCCCAAGAGGTCACGTCCAGGCTGGGCTTCTCGTACCAGAGACCACCACAGATCCATCCCACTGTTGACGGTGCCAACACCAGTGGCCACCTGACCATGCTCTCAGAAACCACAGTCTAGGCAGAGGGAATGATCACATCCAGACCACCTGTCAGGAAGAAGAGATTTGCCCAAATAAGAAGTAACAGTTACTAAACTCCGTGTCAAGTGCTGCTCCACGAACTTAATTCATTTATTCCTTAGAACATTGTTTGTTCCATTTCACAGGTGAGGACACTGAGACAGAGTTACTAAGGAGACGGAGAAAAGGATTCCTGGGGGTGGTGTCCCGGCAAGAAAGGGTTCTGGAGAGGATTCCTGAGTGAGTGTTGCCAGGCAACCAGGGGTGGGGGTGGGGTTAGGGGGCGGTTACAGGCAGAGGCATTGAAAGTAGAAGAAAAAGCTGCATGCCGATAAGTCTGTTGGAAGTCTCTTTAACTCATCCAGGGGGTACAGATGTAAGGCCAAACTAGGGCAGGTGCTGTTAAAAAAAAAAAAAAAAAAAGGAGAGGATGGACAGAGATAGGAGTATTGTAAAAGAAAAAAATATCAGCAGGACTTGATTGATTGGATGCAGAGATAGAACAAAGAGGAATTCAGATGCCTTCCAGAGGGTCTGGATGGGCTCTAACCCCTAAAGCCAGAAATGCAGGAAGAGGGGCAGCACTGGGGGCAGCACTGGGGGACAGGATGAGGAGTTCAGTGGGGGGCATGCTGTTGGCTACGCCCCTAGGACATCTTAGAGATGTTCAGCAGGCAGCAAGCCCCATGAGCGGAGATTGGTAGCTTTTCTGGAGG
Organism: Ursus maritimus; assembly: GCF_017311325.1. NCBI lineage: Eukaryota > Metazoa > Chordata > Mammalia > Carnivora > Ursidae > Ursus > Ursus maritimus. The sequence continues at coordinate 70,216,815 of NW_024426996.1, forward strand.
CTGGAGGTAAAAGGTTGACAGGTAACCTATTGGCAATGGGAGCCAACATCAGGAAAGCATGCTTTGTATACTTCGATGGGCACAGAAATCCCCTGGGGATCTTGCTAGAAATCTAGATAACAATTCAGTGGCTCTAGGAAGGGTTGAGAGTCAGCATTTCTAACAAGCTCCAGGTGATGCCGACAGTGCTGGTCTGCAGACCACATTTTAAGCAGCAAAGTAGTTGAATGTTTGAGGCCCCGAGGAAGAATATTTGGAGAAAAAAGCAGTAAGTCGACAACATACACCCGTAGGAACACCGGTATTTCCAAGGTTGGATGTGGAGACCTGTTCATGGGGATACAGAGATGAAATGGGCAGAGGGGTAAAAGAAGAAGTAGGCCTGCATGAACTTCGTCTCGGTAGCCAAGGACGGACAGAGTTTGACAAACGGGTGTCCTCAGCACGGCCAAATGGGAGAAGGCAAGCTCAAGCGTCTGGTGGATCCCAGACCATGGAAATGCTGCTCTGACTTTCAGTACCCACAATCACTGACTGGCTGAGACTGCGATCTCAAGGGCAGCAGCTGGGTCTGGTCTGCGCTGCACCCCAACTGCTAACCCAGCACCTAACATGCAGCAGGTATAATGGGCTGGACTGTAACCTCCAATTCATAGGTCGAAGTCCTAACCCCCAGCACCTCAGAATGTGACTGTTTTCGGAGACAGGGCCTTTAAAGAGGTAATCAAGGTCAAATGAAGTCCTGGAGATGGGCCCTAATCCTGTATAACTGGTGTCCTCACGAGAAGAGGAAATTAGAACACAGGCACATGGACACGGGGAGGAAAGACCATGTGAGGACAGCAAAGAGGCCATCCCCAAGCCACGGAGAGAGAGCTCTGAACAATCGAACCTCACTGACACCGTGATCTCAGACTTCCAGCCTCCAGAACTGTGAGCAAATCCATTTCTATGGTTTAAGCCCCACTGTCTGTGGTATCTTGTTGTGAAAGCCCTGGCAAGAATGCAGTCGATGTTCAAAAATAACTCACCAAAGTGACACGGGATAGAGTTGCAGACGTGGAGACCTTAAAGGCGTCGGGTCCCGCATCTCACCTCCCTGGCATCCTCTGGTGCTGGTATGGCGGGAATTTTTAGGTATCCCCCTCTCCCCACACGTGAACACCTTTCCCACACCGCTGTGACCCCCCCGGCCCGTGAAAGATGCATTGGCCATGGCACAGAATACCAGTAGCCGAAAGCAGAGCTGTAGGTAGCAGTAAGGAGAAGCTGGGGAAGGCAGGCTGGGGGGTCACTGTTCCGCTGTGCTCGCTCCCTACGAACAAACTGTCTGAGAAGTCTCAAGGCACAGGGGACACTAGGCCTCTGCCTTTCTGCCCAAGATGACTCTGGTTTATTTATTCAGGACCAATGTCTTTTTCACAATGACTATCAGGTAACAGTGACTTGTCTGTACGTTGCGGTCAGATGGCAACTGACTAGCATTAGGAGGTCTCGCCCAGGGGAACCAACCAAGCCGCACGCTCCCGATTCACAGCTAACAGAATTTAAATACTTCAAATGCTACATGATCCCTGTTCAGCTAATATTTCTCAGACTGATCACTAGTGGCTCCATGTTTTGTCCATGTGGCAGTAACCTCTACCATCCCCCCCCAAAAGCTCAAACAATTGAAACAAATGAAATTCTCACATATAACTGTTCAAACAAGTTCCACCAGAACATAATTCAAAAAAAAAAATCATTTTAAAACAATTTGCTTGGGGAAAGCAGGTATCTTATTAAGGTAACGGTTGCATGCGGAGAAAGCATCACAAAGCTTCCCCTCCGCAGTGTTAGGGATACAATAGGAGGATTTTCCAGTCCTGTTTTAAGACACCTCAGTATTTTCTTCTTCCTCAAAAGGCCTGGCACCTAGCAGGGCTCCCTTCTCAAAAGGCACATTATTAAATCCTAAAAATAACCATTGAAGTATTTATGTCCAATTTGTACAGATGAAGATATTTACGTACAGATGAAGATATTTACGCACAGAAGGAACCACATGATAAATGGAGAGGCAAGGATTTTATCTCGGATTCTCCTGACTCCAAAGCCAGCAAGCTTTCTACTCTTCCAAGCACCTTCTTTTTAATGACTTACTTCCCTTCAGGGCTGTGTGATGCTCATTTTTACACCGATTTGCCTGAACACCATGCAGGCCCCACAGAAGGGTCCACGCAGGACCTGGAAGCCCAGCCACCAAGGACTGAGCTGGTGGTCTCTTGGTGTACCTTCCCCTGGGGACTAAAGTCACCAATGCCCTTTGCTATGTTAATCAATAGGGCCCTAAAGCTAGTTCAAAGAAGACCATTGTCTGGGATCTGAATTGCTCATTCCACAATGGGTTCAAATGATCCCTCTGTTTACCTGCAAATTTCAGGAAGAGACTAGGCTCTTTTATGAACTGTTGTCTCCATGATCAAAGCGACTCACTCAGCCTAGTGAACAAAGAAAAGCTAACTCCCCGCTGGCCTCCTTTCCCAAACTGCGCAACTCCCCCTACCTAAGCCGTAATTAAAAAATGGCTCAGCTCAAGGATTCTGATTACAATATATAAATGACCTTCTCACCGGCAGGCTTTGAACAAAGCCGCAGAGAGGGCCAGTATAAGCCTCAATATTATGAGAAATTACGGTGACAGTTAATACCGTGATTTTGTAGGTCAATATGCCTTGACAGTTTCTAACCTGCTAATTGGCCTTCGAATCTTGAGGGCACACAGCACAACCCACGTAGAAAGGGGAAGGAGGAGGCAAGGTGGGGGGGAACCAAGGGGCTGAAAAACATGCCCCAAGCCTTTGAAACCCTCCCAGCTTCCACTCAGCACTATTTGCCAACAGGACCTCTGAGAGATTGTAAATTGAAGTGTCACTTGGTGACATCCCGTGTCTGGGGTAGTTTAGTGAATTATGTCTGCAGCGGACACAATATGCATAACAAACGTCTTGTTTCCCAGGCTGACACCATCCGGCACCTCGGGAGTTCTAAATTACCCATGGTGGTGGAGGGGGTGGGGGCGGGCCTTCTGAAATGTGGCTTATTAGCAAGGGTTGGAGCAGAGGCCAAGGAGACAAGACAACTTAGCTAAGCTTCTCCAAAGTTGGGGAGGTCAGAACAATAAGTCATTTTTGCAAAATAAAATAAATCATCCCAATGACCAGGAAAATAGCAGCTGGCCATCCTCGGTGATACGCACAGAGCGTGTGCCGTGCAGAGGGTGCTTGCTTACAGGCGGTCGAGGCCAAGGCCTCTGAAACTGAGCCAGGGAGCGGGGACGTCAGGGCAGCCCTGGGCAAAGCGAAGCTATCAGAATGTTCTGAATTCTCCTTGCAGGCTGCCGATGCATGCTGAAAAAGCCAGGTGAGAGAACCCTTGGAAGTGAGTACCCAGGGTACTGACCTGATAGGACATTTAACAGAAAGCTGCCACCAGCATATTCACCTCCACTTCCCTGACCAAGAGACCATCAGATGTCCTGGCACAAGTGACCTAGCTACGGGGCTGTACTTCCCCTGTAATTCTCGAACTGGTCTGGTTCTTATCCAGCAGACTTGACATTGGGGAGAAGAGGGGTGGGTCATGGGGAGTGGATGTACCAATTTGAGGAATAGGAAGGGAAGTGAAATGGGATTCCAGAGATCCCAAGTAATATGCAAGTCAGGGAAGCGAAGGCCTGGGAAGGACGGGCTGAACAGCAGGTAGCCCACGACCTCAGTCGCCCACGTGGGCTCAGACCTACTCGTGTTCGTCTCCAGCATATGATCATAACATTGCAATAGCGTGTATGAAGATTGCATGTGCAGATACTGAAAGCTCTACAGATACTATTTTTTTTTAAGATTTTATTTCTTTATTTGACAGAGAAAGAAAGAGCGTGCACAAGCAGGGGGAGCGGCAGGCAGAGGCAAAGGGAGAAGCAGGCTCCCTGCTGAGCAGAGAGCCTGATGAGGGGCTCCATCCCAGGACCCTGGGATCCTGACCTGAGCCGAAGGCAGATGCCCAACAGACTGAGCCACCCAGGCGCCCCTACAGATACTGTTTTTGAACGTCCCCTCTAGTGGGTGCTATTCGTTATCTTCCCTTGCGGATGAGTGAACTGGAGTCTTTGCAAGGAAACTGCTCAAGGTCACACAGCCAGTAAATCACGGAGCCAGGATGTGAACTCAAGTCTCTCTGGTGGCAGAGATCAGTCTGCTTGGAACTTCTAGGCCTGCGCAGCCTAGGAACTGCTCAGAAAATATTTGTGAATTCACATCAAAGGGATACATGAGTGCCAAGTTGATGAATAAATAAATGAGTAGTATCTTCACCTTGGAGTGGCCCTATGTACTTCTACTCTCTAGGTCATAAAATTATTTTATATAAGTTGAGGTCTATGTGACAAAAATAAACAGTTGCTGCTGTTCTATTAGTAATTAATAATAAGCAAAACTATTGTTAATAATTAATAAAATGAACTATTCAGTGCAATTCTACTGTATTTCTTTAAAGCCTACCAGGACCAGGGCTATTCAAGATATAATGTAGGACACAAAATATGCTTTGCAAATAATAAAGCTACTCCTATCACATATTACAGCAGTAGGTCAAAGGCAACAAAAAATTATATCCTTTGGATAAATGGTGCAAGGCACTTGACAAAATTTGTGGCCAATTTCTATTTTAAAAAATCAAGTATGAAAATAAAAGCTGCTGAGCATAAAAAGGAAATATATTTCATTGTAATCATTGGCAGTCACTTAAAGGTACAATACCAAAATCAAGAACCAAGAAAGCAAGCTTCTTCTTATATTTTACATTGTTTCAGGAATTCTGTCTCAAGGAAAAATAAATAAAAAAAAAACAAATAGAAATATTACAAAGAGAAATTTTTTCTTTATACATCGTGTACTAATCTATCCAGAAACCAAAGGAACATGGTAGAAACTATCAAAATTTAGTAACATTTAGAAATTTGAACCCAAGATAAGCAAAGATTACCAAAAAATATGGTGTAAAATGATTTTTAAAAGCCTATTTCCAGTCGCAACAAAAATGAGATATCATAAATAATGCTGGTGAAAACTGTGTGACCTATATAAAGACTTTGAGGAGAGGTGTAAAAGAAGCCTTGAATGCAAGAAGAGACAGAGACCACACGGTGATGAGGAATGTTGCAAAGGTTTACATTCTTAAACTATTGTGTGGCTTGCTACACTTGTAATAAAAATTCCAACCTGACTTTGACCAAAGTGACTCTGAGGTTAACCTATAAAAAATAAACAGGATAGTTAAGGAATTTTTAAGGGAAAGTACGCTATATTTTACAAAGCTGTTGAATTTTTTTTTTAAAGATTTTTTTTATTTATTTATTTGACAGAGATAGAGACAGCCAGAGAGAGAGGGAACACAAGCAGGGGGAGTGGGAGAGGAAGAAGCAGGCTCCCAGCGGAGGAGCCTGATGTGGGGCTCGATCCCATAACGCCGGGATCACGCCCTGAGCCGAAGGCAGACGCTTAACGACTGAGCCACCCAGGTGCCCCTACAAAGCTATTAAATTTTAAATAATGTAACAATGGTGCCAAAATAGCATCAGGGACGATAACCCAGAAACATGGTCCCGCTATACACCATATTCTAATAGATGATAACGTATTCATCACAAGTCAATTCCCAGGAGCGCTAAGGTTTTTCAATAAACAAGGCTTACAATAATCGGCTTACAATCTGGAACACAATACATTTAAATAACTACCTCGTTCCATATACCAAAAAGCATCTCTGACTAATTATTTAGAATATAACATATATAAGTAAAAATGAAAAGATAATTCAATTTCATTTGCTTTGTTTGGGAGGGAGAACGTTTTTCTATTCTAATAATTCTGCGAATTATTCTAAGAATAATTCACAGAGGGAAAGACAGACAGATACATCCTGGTACAGTGCAGGCAGAACCAACCTGATGGATTCTTGCTTATGTCACACTTGCTTACATTTTAAAAATCACCCTTGTAGACAATTACGTGTCAATTAAAATGTTTGCAAGCCGTAAACAAAAATGTAGCGATCACTAGCAAACTAAGAAAACTAATTCAACAAATGTGAAAACAGGGAAGAAAAGCATGAAGACTCCGGTAGGTGAGTCAATAAAGGAGAGAAAAATCCACCAGAAAGGGAGCTGTAGTTAGTAAATAAAATATGAGAAAGTGTTCAACCTTGGTGAGACAGACCCCATCATCTCTGACTAATGGCAATTGAATGGGTAGTTTGGGAAAGGAACAAAGCCAATTTGTAGAATTTTAAATGTTTGTGTGCATGCTTTGACCCACAAATTCCACTTCTGGGAATCTACCCTAAGTCACCAATTCTAGGTATAAAGACACTCTATGAATGAAGATGTTAGATGCTGTGGTAGATAGAAGAGTGAACAATTGAACAGTTCTTCGACTTCAGAAGAATGGTGTGATATGTTGAATTCTGTCTTCAAAAAGGTATGTTCGAGGCCTACCCTCCACCACCAGTGGATGTTACCTTTCATGTCATCAAGTTAAGATGAGGTCACACTGAAGTAGAGTGTAGAATCCAATATGACTGGTGTCTGTGTGAGGAGAGAAGAGGCACAGAGACACTCAAAGAGAAGGCCACGCGTACATGGAGGGTTGGAGCGGAGCACCTACAGGCCAAGGAACGCCAAGGATAACTGGCAGCCACGGGAAGCTGGGACAAGCCCATGGAACAGACCCTCCTCTAGAACCTTCAGAGAAAGCATGACCCCACTGACACCTTGATTTCAGACTCTTAGCTTCCAGAACTGTGAGCAAGTAGATTTCTATTGTTTTAAGCCACGCATTTTGTGGCAATTTGTTCCCTCAGCCCCACGAAACCAATGCAAATAATAACACGTTTGTGTTCATGAAAAAAGAATTTCTCAATGGAATAGTCAACCCCTGAAAATAAATTAAATCTGTGTAATTATTTAGAAAAGGGGTAACAATATTTCATAAGTAAATAGAACACAAAAATCTATAAAATTATGAACGTTATATGCTAAAACAATTCTCTGATGCATAGAAAAAAAGATTGGAAGGGATTTCAACAAAATGTTCAAAGAGGCTGTGTGTGTACAGTAAAATGTCAGTGTGTTTTCTACTTTTCCAGAGTCCTCAATTGTCTAAATACATCCGTAATTGATTATCATGATTGGTTGAGACTAATCAGGACTCTCCCCTTGGACAGGGATTCTCGCTGCCCCTATAAGGCCGTTGACCCTGACGTTGAAAGGCCTGAACAAAATCAGGTTTCTATCAAGACAAAAGAGGGTACGATGTTAGTCAGCAATGAAAAATGTCTGGTGCCACATCACTTGAGATACTCCAAGTTTTGACAGAAGCTGTGAAGAGGGGGATAGTAAAGATATTATAATTAATGGGGAGAAGGAAGAGTGTATTTCCTGAAGGGTGCTACAAGGCCATTTAATTCACTGGTAAAGTTCAACACTAGTAAGACAAAAACCCATCTTAGAATAATGGACAAACTAATTTTCCTATTTTTGGTAAACCAAATACTAGAAAATTCCATACAGCTCTTCTTTTTATGGTTATATAGGATTCAGTCAATCACAAAAGTTAAGTTCACAAAATCCAGACGTATGTTTTTATGATTCAGTTGGATATACCCTGATAGATCTATTTATTTAAATGTGCATTCATTCATATTTCTTGAACACCTCTCATATGCTCAACACTGGGTTATGAGTTCATAATACAGCAGTGAACAAAACGTCACAGTCCCTATCCTTAAATATCTTGCAATCATTCGAGACACAGACATGAAACAAAGTATAGCATACGATGTATAATTATGACTGTGATTAAGTGGCACAAAGGAGAGACAAGAGGCACCATGGGAGTGTGTAATGAAACCTTTCCTGGCCTGGGGAGATAGGGATGTAATACGCTGACGTATTTAAGATGAGGTTAAACTGATTCCTCAAGAGAAAGGAGAAATTTGCTAAGCAAGTTGGAGAAGGGGAGTGATGTGAGCGTCCTGCACAGGAGAAGCAGCTGGTGCAAAGGTCCCAAGTCTAGAACTATTCTGATTGGTTGGAGAAACCAAGAGAAGGCGAGTATAACCGGCATGTGGTCAGTGTGGACCGCGCTCAAGATGAGGCTGGGAGTGCATGCAGGGTCCTGGAGACGATGTTATAGACAGGGACTTCATCCTGAGTGCAATGCGAAGCCACTGAAACATTTTGAAAAGAAAAGAGAGTGATTTACACTTTAAATAGATGAGGACAGGGGCGCCTGGGTGGCTCAGTCAGTTAAGCGTCTGCCTTTGGTTCAGGTCATGATCCCAGGGTCCTGGGATCGAGCCCCACATCGGGCTTCTTGCTCAGCAGGGAGTCTGTTTCTCCCTCTCCCTCTGTCTGCCGGTCCCCCCGCTCGTGCTCTCTCTGTGTGTTAAATAAATAAATAAAATCTTAAAAAAATAAATAAAATAAATAGATCAGGACAGGGCAGCAGCAGATAAGGAGAGACAGGGGAACAGTGACGGTAGGACAATAACAATGGTGGCTTGCACTGGGAACAGATTTGAGATGTGTGGCTATAACTGAGCAAATCTGGTCATTAGAACACTGACACACGTTGAAGATTAGCAAACACTCTACTGTATGATCTAGTAAGGTTCCCTTTTGATCTACTCACTCACGCTTTCATCCAACATTCACTCACTACATGAAAACGCTGTATTAAAACACACTAATTCATCATTCAGCTGAATCCATCCTGTTGAGTGCATCTGCTGTTTTCCATTTCAACAGTTACATTTTTTTCAGCTTTATGTTTCATCTAATTATGTTTGTTACCTGCTTAGTCCTTTCTGATCATATCCATTTTTGGATTTATCACTGCCTTCTTCTTTATCTCTAAATAATATTGAATGTACTTTCAAAAGTTTTATTCTGCCTATTCTTGATTTTTCGCTCTATCTCCTTATCCGTACAGTTTTATCGTTTTTAGGTTTGCCGTCTGTTTCAGAACCTGGGTCTGTTCAGGTATTTAGCGAGTCATTTGTTCTCGCTTCTGTGGGCCGGGCAGGGACATAACTTTCATTAACAGCTATGATGTCCTGTGGTATTACATCCTTATTCAAAGCATATGCACTCCCCCCACGTCTAGGCTCCGCAGAATGAGGATGCAACCGTGAACCTCTGACACCAGGCTTGGCCATGTGGCTTTCCCCAGCCGATGAGCCGTAAGCAAGTCTAATATGAGTGGTGACTTGTTTTTGTGGTTACTCTTGCTTTCTTAAACTTTTGCCATCTTCTTTAGAAGAACATTCTTGCCAGCTGCTGGAACCAGAAAAATGAGAAACTTGGGGGAAAGATCTAAACCAATTCTGTGGCCTGGAGCTAAGAAAAAACTAAGCCCAGCTTAGATCAGCTATGTGTCAGCCACCTCACATCCCATCACTTGAAACACCACCACCCAGCCGGCCCTCAGGTTCATGAGTGAGGAGCAAATGTTCACTACAGCGTGTCACTGATAGTCTCAGGAGCCCAGCGCCTGCATCTTCTCTTCGTTAGTATCTGGATTGCAATGTCATATACACTCGTTTGTGATCCAGAGTGTAAGTCATGATCCGGCAAGGGAAGTTGGAAAGGTGAATTTCTGCGCCATCAGGGGGAGAAGGGAACCCATAATAAAGGAAAGTTCTCAAACATAAAAGGGCAGCTGTGAAGGTTGATGGCCATGCCTTTTGATCACTGCTTAGTTATGATAGAGATGAAATAAAAAGAAATAAAACAAGCCTATACATTTATAAAGGTCATGGACTACAGCCTTCAATTACAAGTCATCGCGATGATACTCGCAGAGGCTCGTGGCAGAGCACCTGTCACACAGCAGGCACTCAACAAATGATTAATCAATCTATAAATAAAACCACAAACTGCTTCTGTAACATGAAGCACAATTATTCCTTTATCCGAGAGTGTTAGTCTTGCCAGTGAGTCATTTTGCTCTTCTGTTCACATCTCCATTCTTTACTTTCCATTTATCACTTTTGATCTTCTGGTGGGATGATTTCATTTTATAGTACACGCTTGTCAGAGCCTGGCCAGCCATACCTCCTTAGGCCTTCCCACCTCCTAGTCCTCTGGCTCACAGTCTGTCCTGGAAACATGTTCATTCTAAGTTGTTGGTCTGGATCAAGAATTAAAAGAGATAGAAACATCAGTGGACCAGTGATCCTCAAAATTGTAACTTGAGGGGCATGGGTAGGGAGAAAAAAGTTCTGGCATAGCAAAATTGATATATCATAAAGTGTTTCCCCTCCTTTCCGATCCTCCCGAACTATTGAAATTCCACATGTGAAGTGAAACAGAATAGCAATTGTAAATTCATGATTTTTGCTGTGAAAAGCAAGAAAAACGCCCACACCTTCTCACTTTGTTAATGTAAAAATAACTTTCACACTTTATGTTTTTGGTGGATTGGGCAATATTGGGTTAACCACACTTTTGAAAATGTTTTAAATAAACGTTTATCGACCACTGGCCATGTGCCAACTAGGGCACCGAGGTGAGCAATACCAATGGTAGCGGCTCCAAATCGGCTGCATTTTTTTATAGATTTTATTTATTTATTTGACAGAGAGCGTGCGCACACGCACGAGCAGGAAGGGCAGCAGGAGAGGGAGAGAGAATCTGAAGCTGACTCCATGCTTAGCGTGGAGCCTGACCTGAGGCTCGATCTCATGGCCCTGAGATCACGACGTGAGCCAAAACCAAGCGTTGGAAGCTTAACCAACTCTGCCACCCAGGGGCCCCACAAATAAAAATCTTTTTTAAAAAAGAAGCATTAGCAGAAACACCACTCCAGTATTTGAAGTTCTCCTATATTAGGTCATTATAGCTCACGCTTACTAATTATTCTGTCTGATGAGAACCGCCGTTGGAAGTCGGTATGAGTCCTCATACAGTGAGGTGCTTAGAAGTGTGGACTCTGGAGTCAGCTCAGTACGGGACAATGTCTCCATCACTTATTGGTTATGGGACCTTGGGCAAATCACTTGTCATTCTTTTTCTTCTGTCAAAACGGTAATAATAAATGCACATACCTCAAAGTGTTGTTTGTTGTGAGGGTTAAATAAGTTAATATTTTAAAAGTGCTCAGAATGGGTTTGGCGTATATAGTAAGTTAACTTTTATAAATGCCTTTTTTTTTCTGATGCTCTTAACTGTGGCTAAAGGACAGATTTCAAATGCCTTCTGATCCATAAAATAGGAGAAGCTCTTGCATTAGCAGAATTACTTTGAAATTCTTCAAAGTAAAATCCTCTACAAACTGTCCTAAGCATGGCTACAGGGCCGCCAAATGAGCGGAACCCAGCCAGGAAGATCTGGAACGGTCGGGTGGGGCACAGCAGGGAAAGCGCGTTTTGAGCAAATGCACATTTCAGTGATCAACAGCTTCTCGCGGGATGTCCTTCCTAAATTGTTTCTCTAAAATGAAAAATCCTCATTCTAGGAAGGGTGCCAGGTTTTCTCTCCTCTGTACCCGATGAGTGAGTGCTCCCTTCTCCCTGGCCATTGGGAGTGAAAGTGAAGCCAAGATCCTGTTTTAGTCCAAATGCTCAACAGTTATGGCAACGTGTTTGGATGGCTTACAAAGGATAACCCTCCTCTTGCACTCCCGTTGAAAGGCATTAGCAATTCAGGGGGCTCTCTTCACTGCTTCCCACTCTATTTCTTTGTAGACTGACGTAGAAGTCCCCCTCCCGCACTTCTCAGTACCCCACTGGATCTACAATACCCGTGAGCCCATCAACGTTTAAAACACACACACACACACACACACACACACACACATACACACACACACACAAATTGTCCCCATCTGAAGCCTTGGAGGCCCTTTTTAGCACAATCAAGGATAGGGAGTCATTTAGAGAACAAGTACATATTTTTATATGCGGGGAGCAGTGTCTCGGCTGACTAATGAAGCCTTCAGCCCCGAAGGAGACGATCTGGAGAGACAGCAGGGTAGGCGAGATGGTGAGAGGATGTGAGCCATTTTCCCAACTTGGGAAGTATATTAAATATTGGCAGAAAGCAATCATTGCAAAATGTGTATGTGTTTATTTATTTATTGGAATGGATGTGCCCAGTCATTATTTCTTCCCTCTGGGGGCAACTGGAAGAATCACAGAAAATGAGACTGACTCATATCTTGCTTTTACAGCTTAAGCTACTCCTATCCGATCCCATAAACACAAGTTGTCTACTATATTCTCACCAGTTCTTACAGCCACCCTCGGATCGCAATCCAAATTCCATTTATATTCTCGAATCCTAAAACCAAAATGGACTCGTGTTTCCTAGCAGCTGTAGCAAGGAGACCAGAGGCTCGCTTTCTGGCTCATTCCTGCTTATCAGTTTTGCCCATGTACACACATACACACACACAAACACACACACACACACACACACACACACACACACACACACACACACA